>NC_066603.1:2707500-2762500 GCF_905475345.1 Vespula vulgaris | reverse complement strand
GTTTTCCTTTTTCACTGATTTGAAATAACGAATCGATGGCACAGTTTCTCTGCGAGTTTTAGATATAGGCATACATAAATACATACACTCATGTACACACACACACACTAATATGTATATGCTATATTCTAAAAGAATAAGAAGCATGTGCAACGTCAAGAAAGTTTAGAGACTTCGGATGTTTATATTTATGCGGGACCTGAATATCACGAACCCGTAAGTTTCGTATTCATATATATATATATATATATATATATATATATATATATACAGGGTGATCCATTTAAATCGTAACCTTAAGAAAAATCTTTTTCTTATTTACTATACCTACATATAATAAAATAAAAAGAAAAAAGAAAATCGAATAAAACGTGTGTATGTCTATGTGCGTATGTATTTACAACAATTACACATCATTTTTATTCGTTAGATTATTAATGATCGCGAGAACAAATCGAAATTTTTTTTAATACGACCGACTTGAATACATCTTTTTTAATTAAAGAGCCAATTAACAAACACTTAACTTATAGAAAAAAAAAGAAAAAGAAAAGAAGAAAAAGAAAAAACAGGACGAAAGGACGACAAAGAATAAACGAGAAAGAGAAAGAGAGAGAGAAAGAGAAGTTCATGGGATAAAAGAAATGCAAATTTCTCGTTTCATTATCCAATCTTTAAATGTAAAACGGAATGCTTAATTACGTATAAAATAAATAGTCAAAGAAAAATAGAAAGAGAGAGAGAGAGAGGTATGACCTTCAAACAAAACAAAAAAAAAAAAAGAAAAAACTGATGCAACCCTTCAATACAAAGAAAAATAGAAATAGAGACATAGAGAGAGAGAGAGAGAGATAAAGATGACCTTGACAAAAAAAGAAATAAAAAACAATAAAAAGAATTAAAAAGAAAAACTCACATACGATACCCTTATCTCTCTTTCTCTCTCTCTCTCTCTCTCTCTCTCTCTCTCTCTCTCTCTCTCTCTGTCTCTGTCTGTCTGTCTCTATTTCTTTCATCCTTCTCTTTCTTTTTTTCGCCCTTATCTCTTTCCGTCTCTTCCCACTTCTACGTCCTACACCTCTTCAATGTTCATCTCGAAGAAAATGTCGTCGTTTGCCAACAATGAGTCTCTTCTCCCTAAGGCATTTCCTTGTGGTAAGCTCATAAATAACGAAGATATTCGTGAGTTTCCATTTAAATGCTTCCTCACTTTATATACTCAAATCTATGTGTGTGTATATGTGTGTAGGCTTAAATGTGTGTGTGTGTGTGTGTATACGTATGAATGTATGTAGTAGGTAATACGTAATCACGGCATTTCCGTGGGATGTTGAATCTCTGAAATTAACATTTATACGGGAAAATTCAAGTCTCTCTTTTGTGTTTAATATTTTATTTCTATATCTTTAGATTCAATAATCATTGATTTTTATACGGATTTTAAAGTTTCGATCGAGAAGTAAATGATAACGTATTTTTGTATTCTTTTTCTTTATTTTTTATTTTCGAAGTTGATTCTTGTTTTATTATTATTTTTTAATTCATTGTTATCGTCATTATCAGTATTATTATTATTCTTATTATTATTGTTGTTGTTACAATTAATTATTATTAAATAATAATCATTGTTTATAATAATAGATTATTATTAATAATAAATAAGTTGAAGAATTCTCGATTTAACAATATTTTTTGTTCAAATTTTACTTATTCTTTTTTCTCTTTTTTTTTTTTTCTAGAATTAGAATCAAAGAATATGATCGATCGAATAATTCTTTAATGCATCATATAGGAGTGTCTCTTTAATGAAAAATCAGTCTGCCGATATAATCGAAAATCATCGTAAACGCATAACGTACGCTCGATTGAACGAAAAATTGAATATCAATTGCAAACTCCTGCTGTTTGCGCTTGACTTCGTACAAATTAGATTTTAATAACTCGGACAAACTCGAGCACGTTTTACTTGTCCTTCTTTTTTCCTTTTCTTTTCTTTTCTTTTCTTTTCTTTTCTTTTCTTTTTTCTTTCTTTTTCTTTTTGTCCGTGGACTCGACGAAAGTCGAGCCAATCATTTTTATATCTCAAAGTAAAAAGTAATAATGAGCGTTAATTCATAAAGATGAACGTAATCACGTAGAAATGAAAAACTTGAGAGATTATTATTATTAAGAAAATGTTCTCTTTCTTTCTTTTGTATTCTCACTGGCAACAAATTTATTTATTTAATTTCTTCTTCTTTTTCCAATACGCGTCATTCGATTGCATACGATACAAACGTGTCAATTATTAAAAAATAAAATGTTATTAACGACAACGAGACACACGGTCGCCATCTTGGAAAAGCTCATTATCAAACGTGATAAATTATTAATCCATAATAATTCGAAGATCAAATTGGATCGTTCAAATTTGAAAAAGAAAAAAAAGAAAGAAAGAAAGAAAAGAAAATAAACGAATGAACGTAGGAATTAGTACAACGATCGACTATATCATACGTATGTATGTACGTCAAACTATAAATTCATAATTCAGGAAATTGTTCGCCATTTTGAAAAGGCGAATGACGTAACGTGATAAAAATAACGAACATTCTCATGAAATTTGCAAATGATTCCAGATAAAAATTAGATCATCGTGAATGTAAAATAAAATAAAATGCAAAGAAAGAACGAAACAATAATGATAATAAACGGATAAACGTAGTAATTATTAATATGGTCGACGTTAAATTATAAATTCATAATACAGAAATTAGTTCGTCGTTTTGAAAAGCGATAAATGTCATGCGATAAACTTAACGAACGTATCCATGAAATTCACACTAATTCGAGATCTAATGGCAACATCTATCGACGCCATTGTTCTCCTTTAAACGTGATTCGATGTAAAGCTTCGAATCGATCGTCTTTTGTTTTCTATTAAAGGTGTCATTGTTGGTAGCCATTGTTTTTCCTACGATATAAGCAACGTTTTATGACGTTCTATCGATCAAATCTACAGTGAAATAATTTTATTATATAAACATTTATATATATATATATATATATAAATGTTTATATATAAATTTATATATAAATATATACGATGAAAAGATGTAACCGAGTTCGAAAAGAAAAATTTTAGTTTCTCGTCACTCCAAAGATATTTTACTATTTTGTTTTTTTATTTTTTGTCTCGAGTACTTAAATCAAATGTCGCTTAAACTATTATTAAAATAAAAACTTAAAAAAAAAGAAAAAAAGAAAAAAGATTATATTCAGAAAATTAATTACTAATAAGAATAAAATTATTACAATAATATACTGATAATATATTACATAATATGAATATAGTATAATATAGAAGTATATAATATCATATAATAAAGTGTATATCTATATATATGAAATTAATATTAAATTTATATTTCTATCCATATTTATCTACTCACTAATACTCATTAATTTTATTTATTTAATACTTCCTTATCTTAACGCATTCGTCTAACAGAACCATTTAATCATAATTATAAAGGCATTGTCGAGAAAACAATTATTATTTAATGATCGCATATTCCCTTTTTTCGTAAACAAAGAATCTAATGAAAAACGTTCGGTTGAAAGGAACAATACCGATATTTTCATTCATGTGAATTGTGTGATGTAAAATATTGCTTGTAGTAGTATACAAAAAATCCTATATGTCTATATATATATATATATATATATATATATATATATATATATATCACTAATAATAAATATATATATATATATACCTATTACACTATTACATACGCATAGAAACGCGTATTGTAGTCTCCTGAATAAAGAAAAGAAAAAAAAAAAAGTTAAGTGCACGAAATAGTTACTGGGATATTTTCCTCTCTTTTATATATATACATATATACATATATATATATATATATATGTATATATATATATATATCTCACTCTCTCTCCCTCTATCTATCTCCATATCACTCTACATCTCTATCTCTTTTTCTCATATCTTCTCTCGTTACGTCCATCTTCTATTTTTTTATTTTATTCTACTTTTACAAGATCTTTCATGGAATCTCATTTCGTATATTCAAAAAGAGTCTATCGAACATCCCCTTTCTCTCACTACATCACCCCCACTCCCATTCTCCACCATCATTCAATTCCACCATGATACGTTTCTCTTGTTCTTTTTCTTTTTCATGTGTACTGTCATGTCTTTCTTTGTTCAACGTATATGCGTCTTTGTCGCATTTTGTCAGATCGAAGAAAAATATTTACATCATATATACATATATACATATATACATAAATACATACATTCATAAATAAAAAGGTCGAATAGTCAATTCAATCATCTTCTTTCTTAGATACGTATTTTATTTTTTTTTTATATATTTCTTCTCTCTCTCTCTCTCTCTGCTTCGTCATGAAAATTAAAAAGAAAATTATGTTTGATTCCTCTTTCTCTGTGCGTGCGTCTTAAATTTGTCTTATTTCAAAAAACGATGATCGTCTAACGTAAAATTTTGTATTACAATTATATACGTAATATATATGTAATTGTTGTTACATATACAGGATAAAAAAATAAATTCGATCATCTTAAATATCTCTGTCCTTTTCGACGTTCTCTGAAAAAAAAGAAAGAAAAAAAGAAAATGGAAAAAAAAAATTACGACTCACGTATCGTACTTCAAAAGTTATTTAATTTATAAGATTGTTTTAATTTAAATATTCTTAAGAAATCGTGTAAAACAATGCAACTAATATAGTTTAGTTTGGTTAATGAAATGTTAATAATAAATAGATTACGTAAGATAAAGTCATTTCGAATTTTCGTTCTATCGATTTTCCATTTGTTAATTTAAAATGAACATAATAAAATTTTAGTATAATAATTTTAGTAAAAAATTGAAATGATTTCGTTGCGAGTCAGATTCTTCTTTGCGAGAGAAGTATTGGAAAAAAAAAAAATTTCGATTTAATGTTATTAACAAAATCGATTTTTATTATAACAATGTCATTGAAATGTTTAAATAAATAAATAAAGAATAAATTATACTTTAAAACTTGACAAAAATGGATGAAAACGGACTTTTCGTTCGGAAGATATCATCTTCGAAAGATTTTCATTCATTATTCGAATGGCACAGCTGTTCGTAGTAATAGTATAGTAATACTACCTCGAACAGCTGGGCCACGTAAATTCTTGGAATTTATATAGGTCAGTATGTCATTGTGTTAATTGTATAGAATTATATAGATCAATCGGTCATCGTAAGTAATTTGCATTTATATGGGAATATCTCAGGAACTAAAAGTCACAGAGATTTGATACAAACGTCATTGTAAAGGGTACAATTTTTTCTATTAGTTTAACGTATAGTTAATAATTAATTAACAATTTGTTATAAACAATTTGTTATAAACAAATTCTGATGAACTGAATTTATCTTCTTTTATGAAAAAAAAAGAAGTTAAATTGCTACCGCTTTATAAAATTATATAAATTAATAAACAATTAATAAACAAATTACATTTTACCGATAAACAATTTTTTTTTTAATAATTGTTATGTGAATATCTTCGGAACTAAAAGTCACAGAGATTTGATACAAACGCCATTGTAAAGGGCACAATTTTTTCTATTAGTTTAACGTATAGTTAATAATTAATTAACAATTTGTTATAAACAATTTGTTATAAACAAATTCTGATGAACTGAATTTATCTTCTTTTATGAAAAAAAAAAAGAAATTAAATTGCTACCGCTTTATAAAATTATATAAATTAATAAACAATTAATAAACAAATTACATTTTACCGATAAACAATGTTTTTTTTTAATAATTGTTATGTGAATATCTTCGGAACTAAAAATCGTAGAGATTTGATACAAACGCCATCGTAAAGGACAGAATATTTTCTATTTCTCCAGGATATTGTTAATAATTAATTAACAATTTGTTATAAACAATTTGTTATAAACAAATTCTTACGAAGTATATTCATATTATTTAACAAAAAAAAAAGAAACAAAAAAGTTTAAAAAAATGTCTCGTTTTTATAAAAAAAAAAAAAAAAAAATAATGAGTGAGAGAGAGAGGAATGAAAGAACCGACGTGGTCTTATATAAAGAAAAAGAAAAGAAAAAGAATAAAAAGAAGAAGAATAAAAAAAAGAAGAATGAAAGATGTTGCTATTATTCTCAGGTAGATGAAGAAAATCCAATCGAACGATAAGAAAAAATTACTATCGAGACGATCGGAATCTAGAAAGATGGTAAATGATGATATAGGGAAAAGTGCGAAATAAGTTCGTATAGATAGATTTCTTTTATGACAACTTTCTTACACGAACTTTCCTTTTTAATTAAAAATTGTCGAGTTGTATACTAGTCACTCTCTGGCATCCAATTGTCCTATTTATTTTTAATATTTTATTATTGCCATCTACTATACCTACATCTATATATACCTATACATATGTACATAAATATATATATATATACATTATATATGTAGTAATTTATTTTATATATAAATCTCTTTTATATATAATCATTATTATTTATATAGAAAATTTTACGCAATAATAATTTATATATATATATATATATATATATATATATATATATATATATATAATATACGTCAAATAAATATTAATTAATTTTATCACGTGACAACAGACTTCCTTCAAAATGGCGATTTAAAGATTTCTAATTATAACGATTAAAATCCATAAATTAAATAAATCCTATTTCTAATTTTTACGTTCGTCGAATCTATCTAAAAAAAAAAAAAAGAAATAAAAAAATAAAAAAATAATGAAAGAAATTAAAAGAAGAAGAAGAAGAAGGAAAAGAAGAAGAGATAGAAAAAGAAATAAACCTAGATGACATTCATACAAAATCTTTTACAAATTCCTTACCTTGTCAACGTTAGTAGGGTCTTTAGGATAATAGTACAAAGTCATTGAAAAAATCGAGTTAATTCGTAAAAAGGTTAAAGAGGAAATTGTCGAAACGGATTTAGATATAGTTCCCAACGGTAATCCTTCGACCGATCGATAGTGCTATAAAAGACTGGAAGACTCGGCGGACGTAGCGTGAAACGTGGCCACGTTCAAGCTATCTATCGTTTTATCGATAATTCCAGGTACCCATCGAGAAATCTCGCTAACAATTCCATTACGTTTATCTCTCTCCCTCTCTCTCTCTCTCCCTCCCTCTTTCTCTCTCTCTCTCTCTCTCTCTCTCTCTGCATTTCTCTATCACTGAATTTTTCTCTTCGGAAAATTCATTATCGAAATGTATGGTATGTCAACATATATAAAATAAAATGCAACAAAATGCAAGGATACTTGTGTGTGCGTGTGTGTATATGTTGGTATGTCTGTATGTACGTACTATGTATCTGTTATTGTACTTTGAAAACAATAGTTAAATGATCATTGAAAAGTATTACAATTGAAAGAGAAAAATCAATGTTGATTAACGATAAGATTTTTTCGATATTTTCAATATCAATTGATTATTAATTACTATGTGAAAAGGTAAAAACAAAAAAAGAAAGAAAAAGTTAAATATCAAGTCAGCATATATGCATTATTCGAAATGTCGTAGATATATGTCAATCGTATAATATCGTATATATTGTTGTTGCGATGTATTAAGTAAAATTTAAAAAAAGAAGGAAACAAGAAATTAATATTACGAGATATTCGATGGATACAAGATTATCATTCTCGATGTTAAATATTATAAATAAGTTAATTGATTAAAAAAAGAAAAAGGATAATTTCATCGATTATTATTCGATCATTTAACACTCGCATAGTCCTAAAAATATATATTAAAAAATAATAAGAAAAAAAAAATCATTTGTACACACGTACATGCATATAACAAAAAGAAAAATTATTGTTAAATCTCAGGCGAGATCTGCATTATCGACTGAAACAAAGTTTTTGGAGATAATATGAAATAGTCCGCCATATTTGAATCGGGTCATTCGCAAGATTAATTTCACACAGACAAATATCCGTTTCCGAATTAACAGACAACGTACATCGAAGCGTGAAATCGTGTTCACTGAAATGATTCAACGATCTTCTCTCTCTCTCTCTCTCTCTCTCTCTCTCTCTCTCTCTCTTTCTCTCTCTCTATTTTTATCTCTATTTCTGTCTATCTCTTTCTTTCTTTCTCCAACTCCAAACGTCTTGTAACTAACGCGCTATGATTTAGTTGTGTAACTACCCCTGTAAATACAATTTCATCTTATCTTATCTTTGTCTAAGTCGTGAAACGAACTTCGAAGCAATATCCTTTGAAGCGAATTTCCTTTGCAAGATTACGTATTTTATTCGATACTTACGAATCCAATCCGATATACAAGTACAAAATTATATAACTTTCGAATGAATTGTAATTAAATTTCGAATCTCGAGAGACTATATCGATAGAATAGAACGTACGAAAGTATACATACTGTTTTTAATGATTCCTTTTGTTCGATGTGAATATTTAAAGACGTAATACTTTTGTAAAGTTCGAATTATAATTTTTCCATGAACTTCGTTGATAAAGTAGAACGTACATAGTGTTTAACGATTCGTTACCTAAATAATTATACGAGTAGATCGTTAATTTATTTAACAAAAAAAAAAAAGAACAATTTATAGTTTCCATTGTAATTCGTAGAGAAACTTCGTCGATAAAATAAAACGTAATTTTATGAACGATTCGTTATTTAAATACGCAGTAGACGTGTAATTAATTTATTTACAAATAAAAAATCGTATATTTTTAATCGTATATGTTTAATGATTCATTATGTAAATAGACGAGTGATGAGTTTATTTAAACAACAATTTTAAAGTTTCAATCGTAATTTTTAGTGCCAACGTTTCTAATTAAAATTATTAGACATTAATATATACATTAATATGTTTATTTCAAGATTGATAGAAACAAACTATTATGCCCTTATTTCTTTTTTTATCTAACTTAAAAATATGAAATAAAATTTTCAATTTGATCTGTATTATTCGATGGATATTTTTTCTTCTATTTTCATTTTTCTTTCTTTTTTTTTTTTTGAGAGAGAATTTTACGTAGGTATAATACGATAACGGTTAAGCGGTTTTAATCTAAAAAAAAAAAAAAAAAGGAGCGACTTTTACGAACATTTTAAAAACGTGAAACCAAAAAAGATTGACTACAGTTCGTCCATAATTCTAACGGCAACAAAAACGTGTTAATGTCCTCCAATAAATTCAGGAATTACGAGGCACCAGAGAAAAAACTGAGATCATAGATTAAAACTTGAAAATAATTCAACGGGATAATTCGATAAAGATAAGCAAAAAATAAATGATAAAGTTTTGTATCATTTGACATTGGGAAAACGAATGAGTCAATAAAATGAAATAAAATAAAATAAAATAAATGAAAGAATAAGAAATAGAAATTGTTTCTTCCCTACGATTAATCAAAGTCTCAAACACGAATATTTCAATCATTTTTGAAATTTCAATCACGAATAAAAGGCCATTAGAAAAGAAAAAAACGCATTATTGAAGCAAACAAAATAAATAGAAATATGACGGACGTCAAATAAAACGGATGAACCAATAAAAAACGAATAAAAAATAAATAAAATTTGTTTTCCTTGCGATTAACGAAGATTCGAATATCTGCTAAAATTCACGAATAAAGTGAACATACGTTTGATGGAGAAAATGGATGATCTGAAAAAAAAAGAGAGAAAAAGGAAAAGAAAAAATTAAAAGAATAAATAAAAAAAAGGATAGAAAAAGAAAATAAATAAATAAATAAATAAATAAATAGAAGATAGAAATCCATCAAAGTACCAACAAGTATCCAGTATCTATGAAAATTTGCAATTCTCGAATAAAAATTAAACAAGAAATTATTATATGATACAAAATGTGATACCGAAAGAAAATTATGAAATAACAATTAGAAATATTCAAACAAACTTAGAGATGTAAAGGTTATTAAAAGTATGAATAAAATCGAATAAATAAAAATATCTTTGTCTGGGAACTATGATAAGCAGAGTTTAATAAGTAAACGATAGAACCGAAAGAAAAGGACAAGAAAATAAAAAGGAAAAGATACAAAAAAAAAAAAAATACAATAAAATAAAACTAAAGAAAAAAAAAATAAGGACAAAAATAAAGAACAAAGAAATAAAACGAAGAGAGAAAAGGAGAAGACACTTATTGGTAGATATATCTCAAAGCGACGTCGTCGGTGTTGTGCACGTATAGCAGTAAGTAAAAGAAGAAAGAGAAAAGTCTTGAATATCAAACAGCTTGGCGTAGTATTACTAACATAAGATTTTCGTGAAAATTGCATTTCCACCCGTTTGTGGTAAAGAAAGACGCTTCTGAGGTTCCTTCTTTGGTTTTGTTCCAAAGGATCATCAAAAGAATTTTCAACGATTACTTCAAGTTTTCGATTAGAGAAAGAAAGAGAGAGAGAGAGAGAAATATATTTTACGTATTCATCTTATAGGTACGTGTATGTATGTGTACGTGTGTCTATATATTATATATATATATGTGTGTGTGTGTAATATATGTATGTTAAATGTATATATTAACTAAAATTTGTACGTACGTGTGTGTGTTTTTTTTGAATGCATATATGAACTAAATTTGTACATATGTATCTGTATACATGTATGTATGTATATGTGTGCATATATATATATGTGTGTGTTGAATGTATATACGAACTAAAATTTGTATCTATATACGTGTGTACGTGTATGTATGTATATATGTTGTATGTGAAGGCATATATGAAATAAAATTAGTACGTATGTACGTACGCCTGTGCATGTAAACGTATATATATATATATTAAATGTATGTACGAACCAAACTTCAAAAAGCACAGCTGTTGAACGAAGCTTATGATTCCTTTTAGAGAATGGCATCTTCGAAATCCTTGGACGTGCTCGAACGACGATCCTGATCCTTCGTATTATTCGTCGTCGTTGGATTCAAGGTTATCATTTCGCAACCCTGTGTCACCTGGACCCTGATGGCTTGACTAGGTAATAGACTTTCTTGTACAGTATTATTTCCATTGCAGAGTTTCTCGCTTCTGCAACCCTCCGTTAATCGCGGTGTACTGTTCGTCGACGTCCTTGAGAAACAGGGTAGAACCTGTAAGGAAAGAAGAAAGGAAAATAATAAAGGTTATCGTTTGTATACGTTCGATGTATACAGTAAGAAATCTCGCAGTTATTGTTTATTTTTTCAAGCAACGATACGTGTTCGATCGTAGAAATTTTTAATGACTATTATTTGCGACGTAATATAATATATTAATTTTCGTGACTAATTATTTATGATGGAATATATATGAGTAATGTATGATATTGTAATATTAATTGTAATTAATTTATTTTAATATTAATATATTGATATTGTTTATTATACTAATTCATATGTATATATTATATACCATGTTATATATGTATATATTATTATATAAATTTGTATACTATATTTATACATACATATATATATATATATATGTACTATATTATAGTATACTATGCTACATTATTATACTATGTTATATACTATACATAAACCATTACTAATAATATACTAATCAGTATAATAAATTATATATATATATATATACGTACTATATATTATATGGTATATATTAATCCTGTACGTATGTGAAGTAAGAGCTCGTTGAAAAGTAACGTCTATACTCCACGGTAACTCCGATCGAACTAAGCAATAGTTGTTACCCTTGAATAATGTTTATTATCATTAACGTCTCGAGAATTTGTGTACGTTAGTGAATAACCTACGTAACCTACGTAACCATATACATAAATACATACATCGTATTTACTACATTTCTATTATCTTCGTATTTATTCTTTAAAAAAGATTTTGATATTTTAACAACATTTTTATCCAACTACTTTGTTCTTTTTTCTTTTTATTTCTTTCTTTCTTTTTTCTTTTATCATCATTTCCGTATTTCTCTCTCTCTCTCTCTCTCTCTCTCTCTCTCACACACACACACACACACACACACACACACACACATTCATTCATTCATTCATTCATTCATACATACATACATATATATGTACGCACAGATACATACATATATACATACATTCATTTATTCATTCATTCATTCATTTATACATACGTATATACGTACATATATATATATATATATATATATGCACGCACATATACACACATTTTTGAAATGATCTCTTCGTAATCTAATATTTGCATCCCGAATAATTTTCAGATGACAGCACGTATGTATATACGACGCTTGTATTCATGTACTTATCTATATATGTATAGATTTTAGGAGTAACCTCACAAATGACGTACGCATGGTTAATTGCATGCACGTTTACCCTTCAAGAACGGATATTCGATCATCAAAATTTGTAATTAAACGTAACAATGCATTGATGTAACGACCGGCATCAATATACTCTCAATCGATATCAAATTTCATTTGATGACAGCAGAACTGCCCTTCTATTACGACTTAGAAAGATCGATGATAGAAAAAAGAAAAAGAGAAAATAAATCAATCGATCAAAATAATATCGATATTTTAGTAGTTGCTGCAAAAATGTCAATGACAAAATAAAAAAAAAAGAACGAAAGTGGATTAATATAATTCAACTCAATGAATTATTGCAGATATTAATAAATTATTAATAAATTAAATTAGAAAAAGTATCTATAATGAAAATGAAATAATATTAAACTCGGATATCTTATTTGGGGATATAATATAAAATTAATGCAAAAAAAAAAAGAATTAATAATGCATCTATGACAAAAAATTCAAATCAAAATAGATAAAAATAAAATTCAACGCGGAGTATTATTGCAAGAATAAAATAATATTAAACTCGAAGACTTATTGCAAATGTAAAATTAATGATGAATGTATGTATGAAAAAAAAAGATCAATAATTTCTTTTTATAAAAAGAGTCATATAAAATAAATTTCAATGAATATTATCGATCATAAATTTTTGATTTGTCTTTAATGAATGAAATTCGAATATTCCTGAAAATTACTTTCGCTTCTACATATATATATATATATATATATATATATACATATACATATACATATACATAAATCAACTGTAATAAGTAAAATTCAAAGTTCGTCAGAGATTGCTATGAAGTTATAATAAGTAGAAACAATAATTTTCACTTCCAATTAGTTATGAAATTAACATTAAAATAATTATACTATAGAAATTCTCAAGTACTTGCTTTTACAGATTCTCTTCGAGTAATAAATATAATATTTAAATGTAATTAATGAACAGTTTCTGTTCCAATATTTTGAATATTCTTGTCTAACTAATGTATTATCTTTTCCATTTGATTCAAAAAAAAAAAAAAGAAAGAACAAATAAGAAAAAATAAAAAGAGATACAACATACTCCATCAAATTAATTAATTAAATCTTTATATATATATATGTATATATATGTATATATTGACTTATAAATTATCTTTCCATTTTAATTAGAAAAGAAAAAAGACAAAAAGAAATCAAAAAGCAATTACCAACATCGTATGATTTAATTTAATTAATTATCTAATAAAATATGAAAAATACATTTGCAAATTAATTTTGTAAGATTAAAATCTCTGACATTCAAAATTAGGGAAAATAAATAAGGGATATAATTCCGCTGGAATTAAATCGAGATCATAATAAAAAAAAGAAAGAAAAAAAAGATGAATCAAATAAAAAAAAAAAAAGAAATTAAATATTAAAATCTCAAGGATCAATAAAAAAAATTTATATTTGTTTCTAATTCTGTAAAACATTATCAACGTATTCACATACACATATACATACATACATACATACATACATACATACATACATATATATATATATATATATATAAAAGATTTAAATCTTTAATTAAAGAAAAAATCTTTCACATTTAATTAAACAGAAAAGAAAATAAGGCACACAATTTCTCCAATTAATTAAACAATCTTCTTCCGGAAATAAAATTAGCAAAAAAAATGCAGCGAAAAAAGAAGAAGAAGAAGAAGAAGAAGAACAAAAGAAAGAAAAAAGAAATAAGAATATCGCATAAAATACAAAATACAAAATACAAAATACAAAATACAAAATAAAAAATAAAAAATCGATTTGGAGGCGTAACGATTTAATTAAAAAATTTTCTCGTCGAAAGGTGAAGGACGAGGACCAGTAGGAAGGGAAATGTTGGTGATGGTCGAAGGGTCGAAAGAAAGAGGGGAGTAACTATGATCAGAGATTTTACGACAGAGATCGTTTCCTTCTTCTTCTTCTTTTTTTTTTCTTTTTTTTAAATTAATAAAGTTAATGCTTCGTGGATGACTCGTCGATGTTATAATACGCACCTGTTTGAATTCCTTGCGAAAATTATCGTTGAGCCAGGCGTAGAGAAATGGATTGTAACAGGTGCTGCTCATGGCGAGGCAATGGGTCATGAAGAAGAAAAGTCCGTAATAAGACCAATCGTTGGCAGGTGGATAAAAGTCATTGATGATGTTAACGATGTTCAATGGTAACCATGAGAATCCAAATATTATTACCATAGCTACCAACATCCTGTTCGTACGTTTTTTCCTTTCACGATCAGTTTCCTCGCGTTTGCTACTTTTGCTACCGGGCTTTGACCTTGCCCTGTCATTCAATTTAATCCAAACGCATATGTAACACAGTGTTATTACGAAACACGGTACGAGAAATTGCAATATCGTTGTGAACGAACTAAAAACCTTCCGGAATGGTTCGCTTGGCCAGTGTTCCTCGCAATACGTGTATGTTTCAACGAATTGCATATAAAATCCATATGGTAGGGTCAACATTAACGCGACTATCCATATACCGAATATTATCGTCCAACAAATTTCAATTCTCATACGCGGATGAAACGGATATAATATTACGAGGAAACGATCTATCGCTATACTGGTTAGTGTCCATGTACTTATATAAACGCTAACACCCTGTGCGTACGGTACCAAATGGCACAACATCCTACCGAATATCCAACCACCTAAAAATGTGTACAACGGCGTAAATGGTACTGCCAATACGCACAAAAGTAAATCGCTGAACGCTAAATTCGTTATAAAGAGATTCGTAACGGTTTGCATCTGTTGATTACGTAATACTACGTAACATACTAATACGTTTCCGAATACACCCAATATAAATATGTTACCGTAAAATATACAGAATATTATTTGTACGCTCAAATTCGACATTATTGTGTCGTCGGTGTAATAACTGAGGTTAGACGAGCTCAAGTTTTGCCAATAATCCGAACTACCGTTTCTTTCCATCCTTCTTCGATTTTTTTTTTTATCGATGTTGTCGTTTATTCTTTTATTCTTTTATTTTTTTATTTTTTTTCTTCTTCCTTAAATACGTCCCACAGACGGATACAATCGTTGGATGTTATTACTCGTTGGAGATTTCTCTTTTAATATCTCGATTAAATTTATTCGCAATCGATCATTTACTTTAGGCTATATTTAATCACTATCCTTTTTCTTTTTATCTCTCTCTCTCTCTCTCTCTCTCTCTCTTTCTCTCTCTCTTTCAACTCTCTTTTTCTTGCTTTATCTATCTATCTGTGTGTTTATCTTTCTCTCTCTCTCTCTCTCTCTCTCTCTCTCTCGGCTGTTATTATCATCGAGCTTTTTTCCTTCTCTTTCTTTCTTTCTTTTTTATCTCGTTTTTTAAGGTTCCAATTTCTCGATTTTATTTTATTTTATTTTCTTTGATTTTCCTTTTCTTTTGTTCTCTTTTTCTTTAAATTTGTTGCTTCTCCACTCTTCGCACGAATTTTTGTTAAAGCTTCTTCCCGTTTTATTTTTATCGTCGAATTTTCTTGAAATGTTGTTGTTGTTGTTGATGTCGTTTTTTCTTACGAACAAATTTTTTTCTCAATTTTGTTGTCCTCTTTTCTCACGAATTTTCTTCAAGAATTACGTTATTTTTTCTTTTCCTACCTTCAAAATCCTCAATTTCGTTGTCTTCTTTCACGCACAGTTTTCTTCTTTCTTTTTTAATAATCTTTACTTTATTGTCTTCTTTATTGCACGAATTTTCTTAAACTTACTATCTTCCTTCGTTCACAGAAATTTGTTTTACAACTGTTTCTTTCTTTTTCTCGACTAGTCTACGAACGAATTTTTATCGAACCGACGTCACTATTTTAACATACACGATTTTCTTTTTTCTTTTTTGTTAACAAATGTCTTCGTTTCGTAATACGTTTTATCGAACACACGCGAAATTTTGTTTGTTATACATATGTATATATATATTTTTTTATTTGAATGACGTAACGAATTCGTGATTTTTTTTGTTCTGTTTTTATTTTATATGAACAAGAGAGATTTCAATATCGATCTACGATCTCATTAGTCACTGCACCTCATGTTTATACACAGTTTTTATCGAACGCACGAAATATGGTTTGTTTGTCCTTTCTTTTCTTGAACGATGTAAAATCAGATATTATTTTAGGACAAAGAAAAAAAGAAAAAAATAAATTAAAGGATTAAATCGACGTTCGAACGATCTTATTATTAATCACTTGTGATATTCTTTATCTCGAACGAACAAAATCTCAATCTTGTTTTCTACCGAATACCTATATATTTAAACCTATATAAATAAATTTTTACGTTTTTATTGATTATTAATTTACGTCGAGTGGAGAAAATAATTAGAGAAATAAGATAATATAGAAATTAGAACAAAACCAAAAAAAGAAGAGGAAAAAGCAAAAGTATATCGAACATTTATTGCTTACATATAATATTTTAATATTTTAATATTGTACGTAATAATACAAAATAATAATATAATAATAATATGTAATATAATTATATATAATAATTTGATATTAATGTATAATATTAAAAATTTCCCTTTCTATCTTTTCTTTCTTTTTCTTTTTTCTTTTTACAAATAAACTCCAACCGATATCGTATGTAAATATCTTTCTCTTTTGAAAATGCTCACGAAGTACATTTATGGCCTCGAAGACGATGGGCGTTACGTATTAACGAACGAAAAGGATCAAGTGTTCTTTTATCTATCGATATATTTGTTTGAACTTGAGCTTTAAGAGTTAACCTACTCGACTGAGTCTCCTTTGACGACGAACGAACGAAAGCACTATGAGGATTATGCTTACTACTGTTGAAGAGGGAGAAAGAAAGAGAGAGTGAGACAAACAGAGAGAGAGAGTGGGAGAGAGAGAGAGTGAGACAGAAAGGGAGAAAGAGAGAAAGAGAGAAAAAGGAGAAGTGCGTGTGTGTTTTCTTTTAGGAAAATATGACTTTGAATTACGTCTTTTCAAGGCGATGATCAAAGCCAATAAAAAATTTGCGATGCTTTAGTTGTCCTCGACTGTAAAGCTTGTCTTCGACTGATGTTGAAAGAAATACTTATAAACTGACTCTCTCTGTCTCTCTCATTAATGCGTTGCTGAAAACTTAACCATGAGAAGTAGAGAGAAATAGAGAGATATGTAGAAAGGAAGAATTTGTGTATGTTATACGAGAGTGGTAAAAAACATATGTGTAGATTGGTGTATTTAATTGGGAGATATAAAGCATGTGGGTTTGTTAGAAAAAAAATAGATAGATAAATAGAGAGAGAGAGAGAGAGAGAGAGAGAGAGAGAGGAAAAAGAAAGAGGAGAGGGAAGAAAATGAATAAGAGAGAAAGAGAAAGGAAATGAATAAGTAAGAGAGATGGAGAGAAAGAGGAAATGAGTGAATGAAAGGCAGAAAATGAATGAGATAAAATGAATGAAAGAAAGAAAGAAAGAGAAAATAAGGAAAGAGAAAATACTTGTGTATTTAGAGAAAGAGAGAGAGAGAGAGAGAGAGAACGTGTGTGTGTGTGTGTGTACGTATGTATAAACGTGAGATAGAGAAAGAGAGAGAGAAAATAAATACGGAGTACTTACGTGTAAAAGAGAAAGAGAGAGAAAACACGTGTATACTTATTGTGTCAGCGAGATAATAAACACGTGTGTATTATCTTCGTGTCTATAAACACGTACGTTAAAAAGAGAGAAAGAAACAAAAAGAGAGAGAGAGAGAGAGAGAGAGAAAATAGGTGTGAACTTATATGTAAATAAGAGAGAAAAAGATGGAGAAAGAGAGATAGAGAGAATGGTCTCACTTTAAACGTTTAGCAAAGGAAACTGACTATGAACTGATCCAATCTAAACAATTTCGAGGTCGCAACATTAAAGATTTTATTGAAAAATCATTCAAAAATAGATGTTCCAATTTTCTCCCTCTCTCTATCTATCTATCTCTATCTCTATCTCTAATCTATCTATCTGTATATATGCGTGTGTGTGTATCTCTTTTCTTTCAACATATCTATCTGTCTCTTTTATTCGGCAAATATCATTGTACCATCACACGTTTCACTCCTACGCAAATCGTGAAATTTTTTTTCTCCTCCCATTAACTTCGAAACGAGGATCGGACGTGTTTTCATTAACCAAATGAAGAAACGTTAAATTTGTATCCCCTTTTCTTCCTTCCCTTTTTTCTCTTTTCTTTTATTTCCTCTGTTTTTCTTGGATTGCTTAGCATCAGAATGAAAGAACTGAAAATGTGATGTAAAGTGAGAAGAAAGGAAATCCTGATAGGGGAATGTTGAATCGTAATAGATGGAATAGGCGTGAGTCAAATAATCAATAGTAATAATGAGAAAGAGAGAGAGAGAGAGAGAATTTATCCAGGATTTTTAAATCATTGAATAAATTATAGTAATGAATGAACGAAGGTACGTTCTATTCATATATTTTTTATTTTATTTTATTTCTTTTGTTTATGCTTTTTAATTTTTCTTCTTTTTTTTTTTTGACGATTGATTAGTATCAAAAGAACGATGATAGAATGAAAGGAGGAATGAAAGGAAATCCTGATGCGGAAAATTGAATCGTAGTAAAAGATATAGACACGAATCAAATAATCAATACTAACAATGAGAGATAGTGACAGAGATTTTCAGATCATTGAATGAATTAAATTATTGAATGAACAAACGCCATTCTATTTTTGTTACTTTCCTAATTTTCACTTCGTATTATTTTATTTATTTATTTCTTTCATGTCTCTCTTCGTTTATGTTTCTTTTTTTTTTTTTTAATTAATCAGCGTCAGTAAGAGAATAGAATGAAATGAGAGATAAAGAATTCTGATGCGGAAAGTTGAATTGTAGTAAAAAGGTATAGGATACAAGTCAAATAGTCAATAATAACAATGTGTGTGTATGTGTGTGTGTGTGTGTTGTGTGTAAGAGAGAGAGAGAGAGAGAGAGAGATAGAGACCTTTATTCAGGTTTCAAATCATTGAACGAGTTGAATAACGCATGAAGAAACGTTCTATTTTTTTCGTTCTCTATTTATTTATTTACTTTCTTTTTTCTTTTTATTTTTGTTCTTTTTTATTTTTTTATTTTTTTGACTTGTTAGAAAGAATGAAAGAACGAAAAGAGAGAAAGAAAAAATACTGATGCGGAAAATTGAATCGTACTAAATGTAATAGATAAAAGTCAAAAGTCAATAGAAACAATGAAAAGAGAGAGAGAGAGAGAGAGAGAGAGAGAGAGAGATGAGTTAGAGATTTTTATTTAGAATTTTCATTATTCCATTATTGAACGAGTTCGGTATCAAATGAAGAAATAGAAGAAACATTCTATTTTATATTTTTTTCTTATTTATTTATTTTTTGTGTTTTCCTTTTTTCCCAATTAATTAGAAAGAATCAAAGAATGTAAAAGAAAAATCCTGATAGTGAAAATTAAATAGTCGATAGACTAAACGAAATAGTCAATAGTAACAACGTGATAGAAAGATAGAGATAGAGAAAGAGAGAGATCTTTATCCAGTATTTTCAGATCGTTAAACGAATTGAGTAGCGTATGGAGAAACGTTCTAGTTTTATCTTCTTCTCTTTTTATTTAATTAATTTTTTATTTACCTATTTTTCTTTTTTTTTATTGATTAGAAAGAATGAAAGAATGAAAAGAGAGGAAGAATTTAAGAGAAAGAAAAAGAAATCACTATAGAGGAAATTGTTATCGTAGTAAATGCTACAAATGAAAGTCAAATAGTCAATAGTAACAATAAGACAGACAGAGAGAGAGAGAGAGAGAGAGAGAGAGAGAGAGAAAAGAGAGAGAGAGAGAGAAAGATCTTTATTCAGAATTTTCAGATCATTGAACGAATTGATTAACGAACAAGGAAATCTTTCTCTTTCTTATTTTACTTTCTTTTCCTCTTTCTTTTTAGATTGACTAATATCTCAGAAAGAATGGAAGAATGGAAAGAAGAAAATCATTTGCTACGGAAAATTGAATCGTAATGAACGAAAGAAATGAAGTTCAAATAGTTCATAGCAATAATGAAAAAAGAAAGAGAGAGAGATCTTTATTCAGGATTTTTGGATCATTGAACGAGTTGAGTATCGAACGATGAAACGTTTTACTTTCTTTTTTTTTTTATTTTTATTTTCTTTTCCTTTTTTTTCTTTTCTTTTTTAGATCGAGTAGTTTCTTTAGATGGACTAGAAAAAATGAAAAAAGAAAAAAGAAGAAAAATCGAATCGTAGTGAACGTAATAGATTTAATAATAATGATAATGAAAGAGTAAAAAAGAGAAAGAGAGAGAGAGAGAAACTATACTCTCTATTTTATAAATTATTGATACTATGTGAATTCGACGTGAAGTTTGAAGTGTCTGTTGAAAAGAGTAAGTAAACGATTCCTCGAAAATTGCAGGTTATTATCATTTCCTTTTGTTAGGATAATAGCACGATGATAATACAAATGAAATGAAATAAAAGTTAAAAGCTCGAAAAGGTTTCTATCATTATCCGTAGGAAAAGTTAGAGATTGAACTCTATTTCTATCTCTTTATCTTTTTATCTGTTTGTTTGTTTCTCTTACTTTTTTCATGTTCAAGTCGAATTTTAGAGTTCGTTTTAACCGCATAAATCATTATCGATTTTCTATCTCTATCTATCTATCTCTCTTTCTTTTTCATTCTCTTTTCCTATCTCTCTATTCTCTCTATTCTTTTTTTTTATTCTCTCTTTCTATCTCTATTACTTTCTATCTTTCTATCTATCTATCTATCTAACTTATTATCTATCCGCCTATCTCTCTTTTCCAATGATCCTAGTCAAATGAGTTCCTGAAGTTATTGGTTTCATAGGATATATATATATATATATATATATATATATATATATATATATTACTTGTGTATGTGTGTGTGTGTTAAAAGATTTCACTCATAAAGATTATCAATTTCCTATTATTATTTTAATTTGAAATTTGATTGCAGTACTATATTATATACTTATATATGTATCTAACGTGTGAATTCTAATTTATGTGTGTGTGTGTGTGTGTGTGTGTGTATATATATGTTCAATAATTATTCATTCATTCATTCATTCATTCATTCATAATTAAAATTTAATGAAATTATATCGCACTATTATTACGATAATCTCTCTACTGAATGGCACGAATTTTTAATCGATTGACTTGAATAATAAAAATTTTAATGAAACTTTGCTTCCAACCATAAAAAGTGATATGATTCGTTAATACCTCTTATAAAAAGAAAAAATATTTATTAACGAAATCATCATTATTATTATTATTATTATTATTATTATTATTATTATTATTATTATTATTATTATTATTATTATTACGATTTTAACTAGTTCTAAAGTTTATCACGAATGTATTTGTATAATAAAAATGAAATATGAAATTTTTATTTCTTCTAATTATAAATGTTGTATTATATTAATTGTATTATATTAATACATAGTTAACTATTATTCAAACAAAATTATATTATCACTATAACTAATAAGATTCTACAATTTGTATATTCAATAGATTTGTAATTGAACATATTAAACTGTCTTCTAAACTACTTTATATATTAAACTATTTTTCATGTATTTTTAATTTCAATATAACTTCAAATTAATAATAATAATAATAATAATAATAATAATAATAATAATAATAATAATAATAATAATGGTGACTTCGCTACGAAAAAAAAAAAGACACAAAATCTCAGAGTATTTAAACTTTTACGAATATGAACGTGTACATACTCACACATAAACACATGTACACACACACACACACACACACACACACACACACACACACATACACACACACGACGTTTATTTCGGCCACCTGTTGAAGGAACCGCATCAGGCAGCACCGTTAATTTCTTTCTTTTTCACCAAAACCATTGACAACCAACACAATTTCTACAAAATTTATCTTTTAAAGAAGAAATTCGAAATCTCAAAATTCTTTCATGATTAAACCAATCGAAATAATCGACATTTCGTATAATATACTGAACGAAACTGATCCTTCTTCTAAACTCTACATAATATAATTAAAAATATTAGAATTGCAAAAAAAAAGAAAAGAATTTAAAAAGATCAAATCTGTAATACACTATCGATCCTTTTCGTACGATCGACACCATCGATATTCCATTCGACAATTTCACACTTTGAAGGAGAGCACCATATCTTTCTTTTTTTTTTATTTAATTCAATTTTTTTTTTTTTTATCCTTTTAATGGGATACATAAACAAAGAAGAAAGAAAAAGAAGATTTACATTAATCATGACTATTTATAATTCTTTCTTTTTCTTTTTTTTGAAACGATCGTAACTCGATCGAAAGATCTTTTAACGATCACTATGATCGAATTTCGATGTTTTTTTTATTATCTGATATTTTTGTTTTATATACGTTTTTTTTTTTTCTTTTTTTATGTTCTTCTGTTTGATCATTCGTAAAATAAGATTGAATTTATATTATTCACGTACACACGACACTAAAACGCGAGATCGAAGACGATCGCAGCCGACACGCGCTGTTTTCCGTCGGCGACTGAAAACGCTCACGAAAATTCGCTCGCGTCAAACCTAGACGGAGTGTACCGTCGCGCCGTTTTTCTGCGCATGCGCAATCCTTGTCTATATTCTCTACTTTTCTTCTTTTTCTTCTTCTTCCTCCTCTCCTTCTTCTTCTTTTGTAACTTCTCTCCGTTTCTTCGTTTTTCCAATACTGTGATTTTCTACAGCTCCCTTTCTTCATCGACCATGATCATAATTTTACTTATTTTCTTTTCTTTTTATCTTTTACGCAAATGATTTACATAATTTCTTTTTTCTTTCATTTTATTTTTGTTTATTATGAAATGTTTACAGATAATCGGTGATAATATAGAAGAAATAGATTAAAAAAGAAAGAAATTATATATCATTATCATATGTTATATTAGTGTTTTATATTATTATCGTTATGTTACATTATACAAATTTAGATTATGATCTCCTACTATTCATCGATCTATCGTAATTTTCTTATTTATTTTCTTTCTTTTCTTTTTTTCTTCGTTTTCTGGATGGAAAAATTGTATATACATATAATTTTTTTTTTTAATAATCGGTATATAAAGTATATTGAATGATAAGTAGAAAATTTTGTAACGATATGCTAAGTATTGAAATCATCGAAATAATTTTTCATGTTCGAGATAATTTTTCAAAATTTGTAAATTCACGTAAGTTTCAAAAAAAAAATTATATATATATATCACCAAAGAAGAAGCAATAAAAAAAAAAGAAAGAAAAAAGAAATAAAGAAAAATATTGTTGAAAAGAAATAATTAAATAATATGTAATCTAAACAAAAGTTTGCATTGTTTCCTCGCATAAAATTATATACTTTTCAAGGTTTCGAAGTAAAAATAAGACGAAAAACAAAGAGTAGTAAAAAAGAAGAAATAAATAAAAATAAAAAGAAACAGAGAGAAAGAAAAAAAGAAGTTTTTTGGGAGACAAAGTAAACATTAAGAAAAAGATTCAACCAGACAGACATCGAATCATGTGATTGGGCCGATGAAACGTCTTTCTGTTGGTCTCTTATTTATTGGTCATCTTTAAATAAGATTTTACGATTATTTCCTTCCGCTGACGTTAGAAACTGCTTGGAAATTTCATCATTTGCGAAATAACTCTTAAACTCGTTTCGACTTTATAGTTTGGATTGCGTAAGACTTTTATAATAAAATAATGAGAGAAATTATTTTTTTCTTTAAAGAAAAAAGAAAGAAAATTAGAAAATACATAGCGAACAACGTAATACGTTAATTCCATTATCTAATTCGTTTCTAATCACTATCGAATCTGTTAAATATAACGTATACTTATTTGAGTTAAACGTTAAATGAAATAAATAAAAAGTTATATCATTTACACGATATACGATATTTATTAAAAATGAGATTACGTTTAATCCTAAAATAATAATCATAATCTTAAATAAATAATAAATGTATTATTTCAGCAGAATTTTTTTTTCTTTTTTTTTTTTTTTTAAGACGAATGTAAAACTAATAAAAAATATTCCTATGGAACCTATCTGCTCTTTCCTATCTTTCTACCGATCGAAAATAATGATCTAGATAATATAATATAATGAAAATTCGCTGGATCATTTCAAGAAATGCTTGAAATATTTCATAAAATTTAATAAAATCTTGATGATCCTGCTTACGTTCAAGATTTGGTATATGTATATGAGAAAATTGGAATATAACAAAAGGGAGGAAGACTATAGTTTATTGCGAAAGAATTCGATTGTATGAGAGACCCTTCTTGGGTGAGAAAAGGAAAGAAATAGTGAGAAAAGGAAGATATACGGAACCCAGAGGTTGTATAAAATTGTTTTATTCGTATGGAACGCGATGATCGTGCGGCACGTCTCTCTCTCTCTTTCTTTCATTGAGATCAGTATTTATGGTATTCGAAATATTTTGAATTTGTCGAAAAAATACGAGGATATCTCTCTGAAAATATTCCATCCAAGTATGATAAGCAGGAAAATATGAGAAGAATTTCTATAAACGATTATAATTACATCGATACCATGATATGATAATTATCCGTCGATAAATTGTTGATAAAATGCTACTTACCGACCGATGGTACGTCGACGATTAAAAAACATTTGAAAAATGATAGAAAAAAAAGAGAATCGTTTTCGGCTGCTTAAAGAGAAAAAAAAAATAACTACTGATAAACATACTTTATATAACACAATTTTTTGTTTGTTTTAATAGTTCAATAATCATAATGAAAGTTTAATAATGAATCAAAATTAATTAAGTTGTTGAATAATAATATGTTCGTACAGCGATCATTATAAAATACAGTGGTTTATTAATAATTATTAATCGTTTAACATCGTCATAATCGTCGTGATAAATTAAAACTAACGAATCTATCATTTCTTACTATACACCAGAATTTTCGCTTTTTCCTCTCGTTATATAGTAATGTACAGATTTTTTCCTACTGGCTATTATATATTATATGTATGTGTGTGTGTGTGTATATCTGTATATGGGTATGTACATGCAATCTGTATATGTAAGTATAAATATATACTCATATATATATATGTGTGTGTATGTGTATATATATATATATGAGTATATAACATATACGTTTATGTATACATATAGAATGTACATACTATATATTTCTTTATTATTATTTTTTTAATTATTATTTTTATTATTATTATTATTATTATTATTATTATCATTATTATTATTTTTATTTTTATTTATAGACTTATATTGTAAATTATCTGACTTGTGAAATCTAAACGCATTCGCGCATAATCACTTATTATCTTTGTCTCTTTTTTTCTCTCATTATTCTTTTTATATCTGTATATTATATATATATACATATATATACATATATACATATATATGCATATATATGTATAGTTAACTTTATATATATAAATATTTCTTGATTTATTTATATGTATATATATATATAAAGCTATTTATATATAACTTTTGCTCTTTATTACAATTGTTACAGCACGAAATTCTATATCAAAGATTTTTTTACTTTATACATTCGTGCAGGGTATATACCGGGTGGTGCGAGGGAAAAAAGTTACAGTCAAATCATAATAAGAACTAAAGTAAAAGAAATATTAATCTTAACGATCGATGAAAGAATATTTTTAAAAAGACACATATATATAATTATTAATAAAGAATTTATACTACTTAAGTTAACTACTTACTGAAAGAAAGAAAAAAAAGAGAGAAAGAGAGAGAGAGAGAGAGAGAGAGAGAGAGAGAAAAGAAAAAAATTCATAAGCGTTAAGTAACGATCAAAAGGGCAAATAATTAGTGATAAATAAATTAAATGATAATATGACTGTGCGTATTTGACTACTAATATTACATATTATTTACTACTAATTAGCCGCAGATATATATATATATATATATATATATATATATATATATATAGTAAGAAGTGAATTCTGGAAAAGATATTGCTTTCGTAGTATCAGGCTGTATATCAGTTTATATTTTCATTTAATTTTATTTACATTATTTTAGACAAGTTACTACGAAATTCCTTTCCAGAAATACGCATTTGTATTTTCTTAGTTTAAAATTGTAAATAATTCTCTCTGATTAGATAATACATTATGATCAACAGAATTATGCTGCCTATTAGCAAAACTTCGTAATGTGCAGAAAAGATTTTTCTATTTCTTTTTCAAAATGAATGGCCGTCCAATATTGTTAATTTCATATAACCGATTATAATTTTTCTTTGTTTTTCCTTTTCTTTTTTCATTTTTAGTAGATATGACATTATCCTCTAAACATCTATAAAAACTTTATACGAAGGCACAAAACGTTTGAGAATTCAATTGGGACTGAAAATTTTAGTTTTCCTCTTTCGTATCACCCGGTGTGTTTTACGAGTGATGCTGTTACACATTGAAGACACAGCGTTATAATTCTGATTAAAAAAAGAAAAAAAAAATAATAATAATAATAAAAAAAGACGTGTTATATAGTATCAAACAAAAAAAAAAGCAGTATACAAAGTAATTCGCTAATCAGCACATTTACACTATTACCAGAAATATATTCAAACGTATGTTTACACATACGTTGTACGAATCACTCATAAAAATAAATAACAGTCACGTTTATGCATATATCATAGTTAAAAATGTTCTTTGCGCCTATATATTCATATATAGAAAGTTCATATATGATCATGTATGTAACATAATCCAAGCAATCTGATCACTCTTTAAGAATTTACATATCTTATAAATAAGTGAACAAAGCATGGATGGATTCAAGAATCGTGGACAACTGTTAGATCTATATACAATTAAAGTTCGGAAAAAGATAATTGGGAATAATATATTATGCAAGTTACTAAAAAATATAACGTTAGAGAAACAGGATCTTCTTTCCTTTAGCTTGCATCGATATGAAATAAAAACTGTATATATGTTTTAAATCTTGATAATATCGCATTTCTGTTTCAAAAATATTGTACTGATATTATTTGAGTAGCATTTAGAGGTACAGATCTTGCAAATTTAATTCGTACGTAAATAGTATGCCGTACATACATACGTGTCTCTTGATTTGATATAAGTTTTTCTATTGATCTAAATTAAATATCTGAAGTACAATCAAAGCAGAGTATATAAGAACTTCTTTTGTTTTGTTTTAGTCTCTTTTTTTTTGTTTTTCTTTGTTTTTCTTTTTTGTTTTTTTTTTCTTTCTTTCTTTTTTTTTTTTTAATGATAGCTGCTTGTGAGTATTACTTGATTCTTCTGTAATTCTCATATAAATTACGAAACACGTTATTAAAACTTATTTTTTAAAAATGAGAGCCAAAGTTTGAGCTATGATTGAACTCGAAATGGTAGTAAATTTTTCTTTTCTTTTCTTTGTCTGTTTCTTCTTTTCTTATAAAGTATCATAAACCAAAATTAGTCATATCACAAAGCACATATTTTTAAATCAAATACTAGTTTTTAACCGCTAAACATTGCAGCATTAACGCAAGGAAACTAATTGGTAACTCTTAATAGAAAGTCAGACATACCCCGCAAAGTTTCTTTTCAGTTTACAACATCTAATTAGATAGCTATATTTTGACTCTAGTATTTTTAATCCTTCATAAGCATTTAGATTGCACGTTAACTCAAAGAAACATTTGCACTTTTTGATTTGTGACTCCTTTTTATAGAAAGTTTTGAATCTGCAAAACTAAAAAACATGTCATGCACCACATTTCTAATAAATGTTAAAAATTTACGTATCACATGTCTCCTTAAGACATCCTAAAATGTACAATATGTGATAATCGATCTTAACTATTTTATTCCTGCTGACAAACTAGCAGAGTAAAGTACTTAAGTTTTGGAAAGATTAAAACTGATTTCACTTCTTGTGATCGAACAGCCAGATCATTGCGCAAACAATACAATTTTTTAATTGCAAAATGTATTTAATATATACATTTGCAGAAGTAACCAATGCAATGGAAGATTTATATTAAAAGTATGATCAACAATTGTGTTGAATCGCGCAATGGACGTATATATGACGTACAAAACAAAACGAACTTTACATTTATTTGTACTATAAAGTTGAAGAGGTACGTTAGCAGTTTGATAGCTGCAATGTACGCAGTAATGTATTTACTATATTATAAAATACATTATGATATTGCTGACACAGAACTATCTTTACAGACTCACGTACGAACTATACAGCATGTATTAGACATGCCTTTTATAGAATATTTCTCACCAGTCATATTACTATGTTTTGACAATAAATGAAGAATGCTTCCCAGGACTGGCAAATTCTCTGCTTTGGTGAAAAGTTTGCTCGAATTAAAACGAATGTTATTTCAATGTAATAACGTACTACATTCAAACAATCAAAAGTTTCTATTATTGCAAAGTAGAAGATCTAACAAAGAAGCGAAATTGTATAAGGTACAGTAGCAGATCACTGTAAAATACATACGTGATCACTGTAAAAGAAACTGCACAAATTTATATATTTTATACATCAATCTTCTCTTCAAAGATTAATTTAATCTAATCTATGAGGATCAAAATTTATGTTACGACTAAATGGACAATGTCTCCTTAATCAACTTTTTCATTGTATTACCCATGGTAGAACTCGATGGGCTAGAAGTTGTGAAAGACAATTTAAAGAGATAAGGCTGAATGTCCGGATAAGAAGTATCAAAAATCAAATCTAATTCAGCCTGATTTGGCATTTTTGGTAAATAGTCATGCCTATTCATGACCTCGGTTATATATAGAATTTTATCGGTCAACAGATCACCAACCTTCTCCCTACATATTTGACGTTCATGCTCCGTTGCTAATTTTATAAGCTCAAGCCTCACTGTCCATACTTCCCACGGTATACATTCTGCCTGAAACGGCCAACGATTCTTTTTTTTCTGAAAAAACTCTAACGATATTTGACCAGAACCAGGACTATCCGTAGAACGTAAAGCTTCAGAAAAGCCTGATATTTCTCTTTTCAAGGTTTGATCAAGATGTACAGAGGAACAGCATACGTATGTGAAATCAATGAAATCACAGTCGACATCTTGATATCCAACAGTACCCACGGAATAGCTGCCTTCTTGTTTGTACTTAAATTTTCCAAGGCTTCTATGAAATAGAACGCTGTGAAATATACTGGCTACAGCTTCGTCGACCTGCCGACCCTCCATACTTAATTCAAATAATTGCGTTCTGGCATTCATGATGAAACCTAAAAAGAAAATTATTTAACTAGTTTTGTTTCTCTCTATACATCATTAAATAAATGAATAATACTAAGATTAAGAAATAAATAGAAGTATAGTTTCAATGATTCTTCAAAAATATATTACATACTTCAACTCCTATATATGGCATCTGTGCATAGATTTTTCTAAGTCGAAGTAATAACAAATATAAACTTCCAAAAGTAAATTGTGATTTAACGAACAATCTTACACAACTCTTTTTTGATAATGAACATTAAGTAATAAAAATTACAACTTATTATTTTGTCATTAGACAAAGAAACAAAGCATAACATCGAAGACATTAACATTATATATTGAATATAAACAATAATATAGTTATTATATAAATTGATATATAAAACTATACCATATAACCATTATATGTAACTAAACTCTCACTGATAAAAAACGGAAAAAAGAAAAAGGAACAAAATAAGAAAAATACAAAAATAAACATAATTATTCTCTCATAACCTCACAAAAATAACAAACAAAAACACGGATCATTGTTGCGATGTTGCAACTGTTATTCAAATTTTAAAGTAAAATATGAAGGTATTCATCGTAACAGCTTTCCACCATGAATGATCGAAGAAAATATGAAAAGTATATAGAATCGTTATATAGACGCCAAGATTTCCGCCGATGATACAAGTGATATAAGAGAAAAGAGAAAAGAGAAAAGAGGAGAGAGAGAGAGAAGAGAGAAGAGAGAGAGAGAGAGAGAGAGAGAGAGAGAGAGAGAAACAGACAGAGTGGGAGGAGGAAGGAGGGAGGTAGAAAGAGAAAAAGAGAGAGAGAGAGCGAGAGAGGAGAGGTGGGAGAATTAGAAAAAAATAATAACAAAAAAAAAAAGAAAAAAAAATACATAAGAAAAACGTGCAACGTGTTCGAACATAACGTCAACTTCCTTTCGCTGCTTTTGCCGCGCTACGATTTTACGTAACGATAATCGAGCTCGATTATACGAAAGACTCGAATATCGAAACGATATTCAAAAAGAAGAAGGAGATGAAGGAGGAGGAAAAGGAAGAAGAGGAGGAGGAGGAGGAGGAGGAGGAGGAGGAGTAGGAAAAGAAAGAAGAATTCAAAATTTGTTTAAAAAAGCTACTTCTACTCACTTCGTAATTTGTTCTATTATCGAGCTTCGAAATGTTGAAATAATTTCGTATTTTTCTTTCTTTCTTTTGCCCTCAAAAAACCAGAGAATGAAAAAAAAAACGAAACGGAAAAAAAAGGAAAAAAAAAAAGATCTAGGTTAGTTTCTCTTATTCGGTCGTCGTCGTCGTCGTCGTCGTCGTCGTTGTCATCGTCGTCGTCATCATCATCGTCGTCGCCGACCCGTCGTAGTTCTCGATCGTTTTCTGCATCGAGAGACTCTTCCTCGTACTATTTTTTCTTAGCCCAATATCGTTGCTACTGTTGCTGTTGCTATTGCTCCTGCTATTGCTGCTACTACTTCTACTTTTACTTCTGCTTCTGCTGTTGCTGCTGCTGCTGCTGATGCACCAGCACCACCACCACCTCCACCAACACCTCCACCACCACCACCACCACACCACCACCACCGCCACCACCACCACCTTCGCCGCCACTGTCAACGCCGCCGTTACGATCACACAGAGTACTCGTGTCTTTTAATTTTCGATATAAGACACGATTTGTCACTGATCCGTTACGTTGTTGTCGTTACTACTGCTGATACTACTAATTGTTCGATTACTCGTTTCCATCTCGATGTCACTTTACAAGTTCCTTATCACGAAGGAACGCGTAACATATGACACGTATCACTTACGACGAACATCACCTAGATGACCGAGACGCTGCTTTGTGGATAAACAACAGCTGTGCTTCTAACGCACGCCATCTTGATTATTGTTTCTTAATCTATCCGTTCGATGGTGCTGCCACTCGAGTCACTCGATCTCTCTCTCTCTCTCTCTCTCACACACACACACACACACACACACACACACATTTCTTTTTTCTTTTATTAAAGCTGTTCATCACTTATAGTTTTATAATATGATTTATGCCAACGATGAATCCAGCCGTAATTTTTTGACCGATTTTGACGAACGAAATTACATATTAAAGCTGAAGGTTTCAACGTAGATACATGACTTTTTCCGTCGATTTTTTGAGTTTTATTTCCTTCGAAAGAAATAAAATAATCGAAACAAAAAATCATTCGATCAAAAAATGATGTTCCTTCGTAAGTAATTTATACATAAATAAAATTTTTTCATAGAATCTGTAAAAGGATAAATCGTTTCCTCGTTTAAACGTTTGTTTTAGAAATCTAACCTCGTACGTAAAAATTTATAAAGAGTTATATTCCGGATCAATTTTGTTGGTGCAAAATCTTGTTTTCGATATTTTTCGTGAAAAAATAGATATTCCTATAGTGGCGCCATCTGAAATATTCGACGAAAGAGAAGCTCCTATTCCCCACTACGGATTTTCATATACACATTTGATTAGTATACATTTCGTGTCTGCGAAGTAAAAACTACGATAACCTGTTTCTTTGTCTCTTTGCATAAATTGATGATCGGAGATATTCTGATTCATTTCAAAATGGAAAAAAATAATTGCGTCTTCTAAGATATAAGATAATTCGTATGTAAATTTTAATAAGTATATTGAACAAACAATTCTATAGTAAAAATAATATATCAAAATAAAAATTGCAACGATAATGGATCTTAATTTCCGAGATATTGTTAAATTTTAGAAAGATAAATATCCTCTCTTAGAAAATAATTCGCTATTTATTTTATACGTATCAACGAAGCAACAATTGTAGAATAATAATTTTTTAACGATTTTATAATTTAGAATGTAACTGTACGTAAGTTTTTCTAAATCGTTTTTCTATAGTCAAGGCTTCTTAATTATTATTATTATTATTATTATTATTATTATTATTATTATTATTATTATTATTTAAAATCGAATACGAAATATTTTTATATATTATACTACATATTATAATATTTCTAATATCATAAAATTGGACAAATAAAAGGATACATTTAACGAGTTAAATGTATAGATGTATAATCTTATTGTTATATCGTTAATAAAAATTATATATATATAATATAATTTAAAAATCGTGAATTCATGAAGGCAGGATGAATTCCATTAGATATTTTTTCTTTTGTAATTTCCTCTGTAAAAGTAGTTTACTTTATATTATTACTCTTATCATTACTGTTACATTATATTAATAATAATTAACAATAATAATAATATAATATCCAAATGTAATATTAACAATAAAATAAACAAAGAAGTAATATTAACAATTATATATAAAAGAAGTGTATAATACGTATAATTAAATATTATATAAATTACCTCATACCTTACATTACATACGACGATTATAATTTATAATAACAAAAGAAGAAAAAATATATTTAAAAGAACAAAGTACGATATATAAGTACCAATTTTCCTGGTAATGTCTAAAAAAGAAAAAAAAAGGAAAGATAAAGAGGAAAAAAAATCTCTATTTTTTCAATTACACGAATTTCACGTTTCACCACGCTTTTTTTCAAAATAATCGATAATACAATAATTTGACGACGTCCGATTCATTATCCATCGATTGATACACCTAATGTAACGATGAGAATACGATGACAAAATACGAAACGATTCTTTTGTTTTCATTCGTTATCGTTTATCCTTGTCTTTATAATCATTATTAATCCTATCACTAATTTGTAATACTTCGCATTTCTTTTTATTCCGTTTCAATATTCCATTTTCTCTCTTTTTTTCTCTCCGTCTCTTTTATTTTATTTCTTTTCTTTTCTTCTTTTTCTTTCTTTCTTCACATATATCAAATTTTTTACTTCAGTTCTTATCGATCATTATATTGATCCTTGCGAAACGTTTAATTCGTATATGAAAATTATTTTTTTTTTATAAAAGCGATACGAAGAAAATTAATTGCTCATCGAGAGCAAATAAGATCTTATAATATTTTTTATTTTTAGACTGATATATTCCTTTTAATAATTCAAAGTATATAACGTCGAAGAAGAGGAATCATTAATATTTGATTAAACAATCCTACGGATAGTTTAAACGTTATAAAAGATAATGACTCAAGATTGTTTAATATTACAAATAATTTCATTTTACTCTTACAAGTATTATAAACAAGGAAAAGAAAAAATACGTCGATGACTTCGTTGATTCTCTAGTTAATTATCTCTCTTGTATTTCGACCGATAAACATATCACTTTTTTTTTCTCTTCTCTTCTCTTCTCTTCTTCTTCTTCTTCTTTTTTTTTTTCGTACAAGTAACCTTCAACGATTGATTATAATAACATCGCATTTTAAGTCGTAAACATCGTAGTTCTTTTTGATTTTTCAGATTTAAATTAAAATAAATAATTATTTGGATCATTTAACATTCATTTGAGGTTAAGTGTAGTTACTACTGTAGTATAATATATGTATAATAATAATTTACAATAATTCATTGAATAAAATATATATATTTCAATTTTATTTAACTCCTATAACACTCTGATATATAAAATAATTTTAATTGAATATTTCGATAACAATTAAACTGTTAAATTAATTAAAAGATTGCTAATTGAAAATGAAGGATGGATATTAACAGTTCAGTCAATTCTTTTTTGCATTTCGACGAGTGAATCATCGAAATTTTAACTTTCCATATGGTTATGTTGAATAATTTACATTTTTGATAATTTGATTATTATTTAAACGACGTGTAATGTACACGGAACACTAATAATTATACAATGTTGTATTCGTATAAACATTATAAAATTCGTAGTACTCGATAAACATAAAATAATCTTCAATACTTTAAATATTTTTAATTCGCGATCGTTGGAGTAATATCGATAAAAACAAAATTTTTATTGACTTTGATTGTTACGTCGAATTGTTATCCTAACGAATGAAAGTTGAAAGTCTTCTCTTTTTAAACAACTTTAGAATTAATATTTTTGCTAAGTTTAGATTTATTTATATTAGATATGAAGATACGCGTAATCGAATAAATTGATATTTAAACAATAATATATTCGCTTGAAATGATTTTAATGAAAAATTTCGATACTATAAAATTTTCATCTTGCGCTCGATAGCTACGTGTAACGTCGTCAAGAACAAACTTTTGACTGATCTTGTAGGTTACCACCGGTACAGTCTTTCTTTGTGCTTCGACAAATATAAACATTGAAGATCTCTTAGAATGTTTTCATACAAATATCAACAAACCAAGGCTTATTATTCTAGTCTATTATTCCAGAAATTTATATACTAGTTATTATATATCTATCGAAATAGAAATTTATTATTTATTCATTATATATTCATCCATGTATAATGTGAAATAAAGCGTCGTATTTAGTATTTAGTATGAATCACTAAAGGATATAAATATGAGAAACAGAAAAATACGAGCGTACTAAATTAGTCACAACCTACCACTACACTGATTGTTATGTTATATATGATAGGATTATACATAGATACGATAGATACATGATAGGATACATGCATTTGTAGTTCATATTTTATCCGTATCTGTCGCTGAAGTCGTTGAAGGTTTTTAGAGAAAACTGAATGAACAAAGTTAAGAATATTTCTTGTAATAATTTATATATTTGTATTACTTATTATTCTATTTATTAATTTAATAATATGTATATGTATATATATATATCGATTCTGTTTATTCGCTAAATCAAATGTTTCAACACTGTGTATCTTAACATTCAATAAAATATTTTTTTATTATATATTTTAGAATATATATTTTTATTTATTTTTTTATTTACTTTTTTTTATTGTGTCTGCTAGTGTATATTTAATTCTTAATAATATATAAAATATCCCTTCTTGTTTGTAATGATTTTCGAAATTATATTTTGAACGAAAAATTTGGCGCTAAAAAGAAGACGATTTAAACGATAATACAACTAACTACAACATAAATTCAATTACAAAGAAGAAAATATTTTTCTTAGGCTTTTATCATATAGGTTAGATTTTTAATCAAGAAACATTTTGTTCAAAATTTAACTGTATGGAAGAAAAAAAAGAAAAACGAAAAGAAATCGATGAACCCACAAGAAATAGTTTGTGTTCCTTTTTGTCAATACATGTTCCTCTCCAAATTCTCTTTTTCATATATCCTTATTTTAAATATCGAAAAGCTTATGTATAAAATTTGAATAAAATGATTTTATTGACCAAACCAGAACTTATATATTTGGATAAAACTAAACTTCATATATCAAGAAGACCAAGATTTTTAACCTGGCTTATATTTGGTTGTAAGATATGATCTTTTTGGAAATTTTTATGAACTTACATCTTTTTAAAATTTTCTGTGATCATTAATAAGCTCAAAGAATTAATAAAAAATTAGTCAAAAATTTTCCTTTACAGTATATACAATTCTTTTCATCTGGATATGTTATCGCGTGACAAATAATATTTTTTTTCTGATCGTTTCAATTCTGGGAGAGATTACGTTTTGTTTGGACGCTTTAGGGGAATGGGAAGATTTAATTCTAAATAAAAAAACGAATGAGGCCGTTATATCAAGATATACTTGGAGCGACAAGTTATGTTATAAATTTTTAAATAAACAATCCATTCTGATGGAATTAGACGATATAAGATACGTTGGAGTATCTATAGAGTTAGGCCTCTTTATTGTTCATAAAAGTGGAAAAACTATTTCTATTAATATGAATGGCTTAACACGTAAAGAAATACAAATTTTAAGAAAAGAAATCAATTATTTTTTGAATATGAGTCGTATGCAATGTTTAGATTGTTTTCCAAGTGATCCATACGACCAGCTCGTTGTTGTTTCAGATTCAGGAAAGGAATGTTTTAAGAAATTGCCTAAAAAGTATAAATCTACCTCTATATCTAAAGAAATGTTATATTCTACCAATGAAATGAATGATTTTAAACATTCGTTACAACAACATCTTAGTTCACCATTATTAGGATCTGAAAAGATTGTTAAGATTTGTCAAGAAAAGCATTTAAGAAAAGGACCATATACTGCAAATAGTGCGTCTCTTACTTATTCTAAATATATGAAACCTACTTCTGTACGTTCTTACGAACATGATACTAATCTAAAGATTTGTTAAAAAGAAATCCTACATTCATAATTTACATATGTAGCTGTGTGTTATTGTCATTGTTAATGTTAATTATTAATCTTTATTGACTAAATTATATAATATAAATTTATGTTAATTTTATCTTAGATCAAGTTACATTGATTTTATTCACATATATTTATGTCAATAAATATTATGTTAAAACACATAATAATTATATGCGTTTTACTACACACTTTCTATTATAATTATAAATACTCTTATAGATATACAAATCTTATTGGATAAATAAGAAATGAGTACAATTTATTTAACAATATCTTTGCAGGCACTATTTATATCGGAAAACTGATATTGAAATCCCAATTCCTCAGTTCTTTTAGGAAGTACCTTTTGTCCCTCCAACATCATCTATAACATACTTAAAAGTTCATACATGATCTAAATACTATGAAAATATAGCAACAAAATTTGATACTGACTTTTGCACGTTCTTTGTTAAAAATTAGATTTAAAGCAATACTTGGAACAGGTATTATAGCAGGTCGTTTTAATGCTTGAGCAAATGCTTTTGTAAACTCCTTATTAGTCACAGGCTGTTGGAAATAAACTTATTATTAAATGATACTAAACTATGTATCATTCAATTTGTTTGAAATATTTTTATACATATTACCTGAGGTGCTACACCATTTAAAATACCATATACATTATCATTTTTTATAGCAAATAAAAATATATTAGCAAGATCATTAATATGTATCCATGGCATATATTGATTTCCACTACCAATAGGTCCACCAAGCCCAAGTAAGAAAGGCAAGTAAATTTGTTTTATCATTCCACCGTCTTTACCTAACACTACTCCAGATCTAATAGTGACCTGTCTAATTTTACACTCCTGTGGAAGTTGTGCTGCAGCTTCCCAGTCACGACAAAGTTCTTACACAAGTAAACTTTTTATTTTAATCTATATACATTACAGACCTATGTTATTCTTTGTCTATCATTTTACCTGATAAGAAATCATAAGATATACATTCACTTTCTTCTGTATATGTCGTATCATTAGGTTTATAACATGCAACACCAGAAATAGTAACAAAGGCTTTAGCCTCTGTATGCTCTATAGCTTTGGCTAAAGTTTCTGTAGTTTTCACTCGACTGTCTCTAACAACTTGCTTAAACCCTGACGACCAACGTTTTGTTGGATCAAGTACATTCTGACCAGCAACATTGATTACAGCAGATGTATGTTTTGGAAGACCATTTTCCTTTACGTCTGTCTATAGTATTCGTAAGAACAATTGAACAAAAATGATTACTTTACATCAGCTTGAAAACATTTTTGTTCTCTTCAATTAAAATAACTCCTTACCCAAGAAATTTTATTAGGACCTGATTTTCGTGAAACAATTGTATACGTTATACCTTCTTGACATAATAAGTCTATTATACGTTTCCCTATAAATCCAGTACCTCCACCTAAGAATTATACAATCTTATCTATGATACAATCTTTTCATAAAATGACTCAAACATTGAAAAATCATTGGTTAAAAAGAAGAATAGAAATCATAAACTTGCCTACAACGACGTGTTTTAAAGACATTTTTTTTCAGACTGTCTATTAAAAACAATCACGTTAGAAAACCTAACAACGAGAACATTCAATTTTCATAATAGTCTTGTTAACCTATACATCCAAATTATAAATTTGGATTTTGAATAAAAATGAATAAATTCAATTATTTAACAAATATATGGATTTTTATATTTAGCACATATATGGTTATATACAAACAATCGTTACTTCTGCATTTATTTGTATTAAATAGTACATATAATTCTTTTATAATAGATATAAAATAATTATATTATAATAATAATAACTATATTTTGTATGTGTATGGAAAAAAAATATATATATATACAATTAAAAATTATAAACTTTCAATACTTTATGGCATAATTAAGATTATATCAAGGTTACATCCAATTAGATGGCTGCACGAACATGGCACTCATTTTTAAATTTCAACCAATCAGTTTAAATCGCTAGTCATTTCTTATTGGTTATGGATTTTGACCAATCAGTTTGAACGATTGCTTCACTTTTATTGGTTATGTATTACTGCTATGCGCAGAAAATGATAACCTTTGAAACACTGAATCGTATAAACGAATTCAAACTTAAACTGTCGCCGTTAAATGTAAATTTATGATGAATATTGTGAAATAAAGAGTTGATTGTTTTGTATACACATTCTATAATGACATTATCTCTCATAGTATACAAGGTAGAAGGTTGTGTAATTAGTACGATACTATTATATATTGTGCCAATTTTTAAAGTATATTCAGTGTTAATTTCTTAATGTATATATTTGTTAATTTGTTTATTTAGGATCATATTTCTTCAGCTGTCATATAATACTTTTAAGAAATTGAGAAGAAGGGAAAAGTTTTATTTCTATAAAAATTTCACAAACGGAATTTTACATCAACTATCAAGATGGCAAAGAAAGGCTTAGCAAATGTAGTAATAGAATCAAATGTGTCCAATTTTTCGACTACATCTTCACCATTACGTAGAAAATCTATCGTACAAAAATCCTTATCAGCTTTAAAGGAAAATGATGACGAAGCAGAACGTTTAGCTTTAAGACGTGATGCTACATCAACCAGTACACCATTATCTACAAAAGTTAATGAGAAGAGACGTTCTTTAGGTCTAGGATTTTTAGCGCAAATGTCAGAACCTCAAATGACTGAACTCATATCTCATTGTATCAAATTAAACGCTGAAAATAAAATTAATGCTAAAAATGCATTTAGCTTAGAAATGATAGATTTTATGACATTTATGGTCACTAAAAGGAATTCTGAACTTACTAATTTGCAAGTGGCTAGTACATCACTGGATGTATGCACAAAAATTTATGGATTTCGTGTGGATGGTATATATACAGAGATTTTGAAAATGGTTGGTGCATTGGATCGACAAAAGGATGATAACTCTAATAATGAAGAGCCAATGCAATCTGAGAATACAGAAGAAAATGGAGAAAAACAAATAGAAACTCAAGTGAAGAAAAAAAAGAAAAGAACTAAACATAAGATTATTGTTACAGAAGATGCAATAAACGGATCTGTTGAGACCATGTTACCCTCGCAAATGATTATAGGATCAGGTGATCTATGTTCATCTGATATGCTCTATCAAATAGTGTTACCACATCATGCAAATTTAGGCTTTTATCATAATACACATAATGATATTATTTTAGATAAATTAAATGAAACAGAAAAAGAGAATGAGAATTCTCAGAAATATACAATATCTGTAATAGAAAATTTTTCAGAGTCAGATATATGTTTGAGTTTCTCTGATTTTGAATTTTTAAAATGGTCACCGGAAGATGAACCGGAAGACATACAACTGACGCAAGAAAACAATGAAAATAGATTTCAATTTGATCTTGATGCAAGTATACCTTCTGCCGATGAAGAATTTGAACCTATAGATTATTTTAACATGCAAGATACCAGTAATAGAGATATGTGTATGAGAAATCCGCAAGAAGCAGAAAATATAGTAGACTTTCGTAAAGTTATGGCAGAGCAAATGCCTGAATATAATAAAACATCAGAATATTCTTTCATACAGAAAAATAATATAAATTTAATTCATTGGGCAGGCCCTTCTTATTGGAAAGTTAAAACATTTAATAAATTTTTAAGTAACAGTAAAGTAGTGGAAACTTGTCATCAGGTAGCACTTAAAAAGAAAAAAGAGATAGAACTTAAATATGCTGATGATACAAAGTCTGATCTCAAACAAAAGTTCTTACCTAGCCATGGAGGAGTGAAATTTTTAGTTAGAACAGCCAGAGTAGATTGGACCGAAGAAAAAATAACTTTACCAGAAGATATACATTATGATGTTTCACAAATAATGAAATTATATCTTTGTCCTTTAATGTTTGCAAATCCTAGGCAAAAAGATCTAACGAAGATCACGCAATTGGCTGAAGATATCGAAGATTATGATTACAATAATGAAAACGATATGTCAAACTTTTGTCCTGGTATTGATGCAGATTGTGATATGCAAGAAAGAAATGATTCTGATGAATTGAGAGATGAAAATATAGTAGAAGGTCAGATGGCATTTACTAATGATAACTTAGTAACTGCACCAATATTAACAAATAAAATCTTTTTACAATATCCTTTGCGTGCCAAAAAAATTGATATGCGTCAATTAAAGAAAACTATATGGAAATCTTTGACTGAAACGTCCAATAAGAATGATACGAATGATATGGAAAAAACAAATCAAAATGAGAATACGAATAAAATTAAGGAATCTAAACATTTCAACACTGTTTATAAAACTTTACCCAATGAACTTTCGAAAGTAAACGTAGAAGCATTGAGTGTCCCTATTGCAATAGTATCTTTACTGCATTTAGCCAATGAAAAATGTTTAAAACTTTCCTCACTTCCAGATATGTCTGATATTATCGTAGAAGGAAATTAATGTATTAGCCTTACTACTATCTGTAAATATATATATATATATCTTATATGTATAACAATACTTATTACAATGTATATTTTTTACGAAGGTACAAATAAAAATAAAGATACAAATAAGAATATCAATATGTTTTATACAGTTAAATAACTACGTGTGTATGGAATATTATCCATTACGAAAGAATTTTGATTTATATTTCATTAAAAATTTTTAAGTATTTACGTCACATCGATCGAACTGCCATCTTTAATAGATCTTTAACAAGTAGCGCTCCCAAGCGATCAAAGTTAGAAATAAGGTGATATTAAGCGTATTCGTAGCCTGGTGTAAATAGTAAAGATGGCTTCAGCTTTGGAAAATTTGGAAACACAATTAGAACTTTTTATCGAAAATGTTAGGCAGATTCGAATAATAGTTAGTGATTTTCAACCTCAAGGTCAAAATGTACTCAATCAAAAAATGTAAGTACGAAACATACGCCGTAGTTTTACAACTTTGATAAGTTGGTTATGTTGTATCTACTGTTATCAATTTAAGACGTTCAATAAAAGAGATTATGCCTACGTTTTTATAATTTATTTACATTTATTTTTTATATTTTTTTAGTCAAGGTCTTGTAAATGGATTACAAGAAATAGATAAACTCAAATCACAAGTTCAAGATGTCCATGTACCTTTAGAAGTATTCGAGTAAGTTATTATTATTTATGATTCCAACTACACACATTGAATCATTATTCCTATCTATAAAACACCAGATATCTAACAGTTTATTATGTTTCAGTTATATTGACCAAGGTAGAAACCCACAATTATATACTAAAGATTGTATAGAAAAAGCATTGACGAAGAACGAACAAGTTAAAGGAAAGATAGATGCATACAGAAAATTTAAAGCTAACATGTTAGTGGAATTAAATAGAGTATTTCCAAATGAATTAGCTAAATACAGAGCAGTACGTGGAGACGAATGAAAAATCAAGCAATCAAACGATTCATTAAAGCTGATATGTACCATACATGTTCATTAGAAATTTAATTATCAAATCTTTTTTTGCTTTCTAAAATGAATCGTTATTATCTTGTATATATTAGACATAAATGTTTATTGCCATTTATAACGTCAATAATATAACATTTCTAAGATATGTATTTCGTGTCCTTCCTTCTCTCATGAATCATACAATCTTGTATAAGAATTTTTAAAGATAAGCTTTTATTCAATTATTTATATTCGATTATAATTAATATATCAAATGTTGTAAAAGTTATTAATAATAAGCACTTTATTTTACATATTGTATTTAAAAAGTTTAAAAAATTCTTTTTATAATGCTAAGATTAAAAAAAGTATATTTCGTAATGAACAAAATCACCACTATTTTTTATCTACCAAAAATTATACGAGATATTAGAAGTGAATGTACCAATTTTTGCAATATTACTTTGACAATTAATATATTAATTAAATTATTAGATTAATTCAAATTATTAAAAGCGGTGATTCTCGAACTATACTTGCAATCTTCTTTTCTTAAAAATCGTATCCGATTTCAAAAACGATCTGTCTCAATTATACTTATAAATTATATTAATAAATAAATTATACTAATAAACAAATATTAAAATATAATATCGTTTCAATTTGAAAATCAAAATCATTGCTCTTAAATATTACCTTTATTATCGTAATGTGCGTGTGCGTGTTATTATATGTAAAATTTATACAAATTTAACTTTTCATTTTGACATGAGTCACATCATTGATTTATGTATAACTGACATTTGTTAAAATTAAAAAAATTGAAGTTGTCAAAAGTAGAAAAGGAATTTAAAATTTCACACAGTAAAACACACACACACATATATGAATGTACCCCCACTCCTGTCTACATTTCACACGGAATCATTCTTTCAAGGAGGATAAAACCGTTCGTTCAATCCGAAGTAGGCAATCATTCGACGACGGACACAGTTTCTTGTAGTCAGTATAGGTAGAATTCCAAGAGAGAAACATGATTGCTATTACATTTATCTTTGTCCTCGCTTTAGAAGCCTATAGCGATTTCGTCGTTGCCGAGAAAGTATACAAGTAAGTGACCTTTTTTATTTTATGATATATATATATATATATTATATATATATGTATGTATATATTATGTTGCTTACATATTTATGATAACACAAATCTTAAATAATTAGATTAAAAAGTTTCATTGTAATCGACGGGACTACTTTTTTCAATAATAGATATGTTACTAAGGTGAATGTTGCTTCATAGAGATCTCTTTTCTATGTCGCGGTGAACTTTTTCTAATGACTTTTATCTAATCTTCTCAAATTATACTTGAAATATATATATGTATGTGTGTATATATATATGCATATGTATATATATTATATTTTTTTTTATATTGTTGTATTATACTATGTAAAATTTGGCGACTCTCAATTTTGATATTTCAGTCACAATTTGCATACGATATAATTGACACTCGTTAGGATTAAACCAAATTGAAGTCGTCAGAGTATGAGAAACGATTTTCAAATCTTTTTCGTTTTTAAATATTAAAAATATTACATATTAAAAATGTTCGCGAACTTTATGAAAATTTTATTTCATAAAATTTATAGACAATTCTATTACATTGTAAACATGTTTTTTTACTTAAAAGATAAAAAGTTTTACGATTAAAAGTGTCAGATTTTAATCTATGCATATAACCGGTCGGTGAAAGATAGGCACGTTGACCGTTCTTTCGATTAGAAATCGTAAGTAACGTGGATTTCTTTTTTGTTTCTTTTTTCTTTTTTTCAAATGAGCGGGAGGGTCACGTGACCGATTGAAAGAACATGGAGGACGTCGTGGCGCGCTTACTTCGTATTTTCAAAGTTTTTCGCGGGCTCGATCTCTCGAGATATTTTCTCGATACGATAAAATCAATGAAATATAACAAATATCAGTTGATAAGCAGTGTATATCTGGGATGAAGTAAAAGATATAGAAGATATTAAAAATATTTGTAAAAAGCCAGATGATAAGATATTTTTAAAAATCTAAATCAATTTTTTTCTTTTGCTTTGTTTACATGAGTTATAAAATATAATGTAATTTTATATCAACACAATGTTATTGTAGTAATATATACGCAGTATGACATAGCATCAATATCGTAGTAATATGTAATAAATAACATAATAGCATTGTGTTTATATATTATGATCTATCATAGTAATACTATAATTTTGTATTACTCTTATCTAAAATTAATAACGTAGTTATTAAAAGGCTTTTTATAAGTATAATAATAATAATAACAATAATAAAATGATATACTATGATTTACCTTAGTAACACTATAATTTTAGATCAATTTTTTCTAAAATTGACAACTTGTTTGTAAAATCCTTTTAATAATTACATTAATAATAATAAAAATAAAAATGAATTTCTGAACGTCTAAATATTATTTATTAATAACTCGGATTGATAAATTAAGCTGATAGATTTAAAAACAGAGATAAAGTTGATCTCTGAAATATTGATAAATTTCACTTGTGCATTTCTATTCTTTCATGTATAACTATATTCCATTTAATATCGTTACTACTCTATTTATAGTTCACCATGGCATTTCAAATGCAACAGTGGATACTGTGTAAAAGAAGAGATCACAGAAGAAGTATCATCTCCAATGTCTTTAAAAGTTTGTCAATTATTATGTGGTGATAATGGTTTTTTATGGCCGAAACCAACAGGACATTTGTCCTTGGGCAGTTCAGTGTTGCCTCTTAATATCAATGATATTAAAATAAATGGTATAAATCCGAATACGAAAGTAGGTAATCTCTTGCAAGAGAATATTGACATATTCAAAGAAAATATAAAAAAACTTGGTGAACCCATTGAAAACGAGGGAGTAGGGTTGATAATTAATGTTACTGATATTCTTGAATTGAACGACGTGCAACTGACCTTAGATACCGACGAAAGTTACAAATTACAAATTTATCAGATCAATGACAAATCTGTAAGTATTTTTATATCCTCCTTTTTCTTTTTTTGATTTCTATAAAAATTTGATTAATTCATTTCATACATAATTCATCTATGAAGAATTAGCATTAATAGATTAAGATTCGTTCATCGATATCTAAAAAAAAAAAAGAAAAAAAAATTTATGATATTCTTTCACGATTCCATCATCATCTTTATTATCATTGTTTCTTCTTTATTCTTTTTCTGATACATTATTATTACAAACCGGTATTCATTCTCCCTCAGAATTAAATCATCATTCTTATTCGAAACTGTTTAGTAATTCAAATTTGATGTCTCTTTTTTTTTTTTTAACCACCATCATTATACAGACAAGTGTAAAAATAACAGCAACGACTTATTTTGGTGCTCGAAATGGTTTGGAAACGTTGTCACAATTGATAGTATTCGATGATTTGAGAGATAAAATACAGATCATTCATGATGCTTATATCGAGGATAAACCAGTATATCCGTATCGTGGCATTTTGTTGGATACTAGTCGTAATTTTATTAGCGTTGAAGCGATCAAAAAGACCATAGAAGCAATGTCCATGTCAAAGATGAATACTTTCCATTGGCACATCACCGATACTCACAGTTTTCCATACGAAGTTAAAAACTATCCATTGTTCACCAAATACGGTTCCTATGGCAAGGACAAAGTCTATACGAAGGAAAACATTAAAGATATCATGAAGTTTGCTCTTTTACGTGGCGTACGTGTTTTACCAGAGTTCGATGCACCTGCTCACGTTGGAGAAGGCTGGCAATGGGTAAATCTTATTTTAAAGTTATGCGCAAACTTCTTATGCAAGTAAAGTTTTTAATGTTTGACACAGATTATTATCTTCTTTCTGTTTCTTTTTTATCAAAAGCTTCACACATATATTTTTATTATAGTTGATCGTCTCAAACACACGTTGAAGATTAATATTTATGATTAAATGATCTGATAAATGACTTACTTAGATATTATTAATATTTTCTTGTTTTTTCTTTTTTATACGAAACTTTGTATAAAATGATCTTTTCTGAATACACTTGGATTGATTTGAACAGGTAGGTCATAATGCAACAGTATGTTTCAAAGCAGAACCATGGCAAAGTTACTGTGTCGAGCCACCATGCGGTCAATTAAATCCAACCAGCGACAAGGTCTATGAAATGCTTGAAGGTATTTACAAAGAAATGTTGGAAGATTTTCATCCGGATATCTTTCACATGGGTGGTGACGAGGTCAACGTTAATTGTTGGAACTCCAGCGATGTCATCAAGAACTGGATGCTAGCCAAAGGCTGGAATCTATCAGAATCGAATTTCTACTTGCTCTGGGATTATTTCCAAGACAGAGCACTTGAAACGTTAACTTTGGCCAACGGAGGAAAAGAGATTCCTGTTATTATTTGGACTAGTGGACTTACCAATAACGAGAATATCAAATACTTAGATCCTAAGAAGTATATCATTCAAATCTGGACCACTGGTACCGATGACACTATCGGTAGATTGATAAGCAACAACTTCAAAGTCATTATTTCTAATTACGATGCTCTCTATCTCGATTGCGGGTAAGATCTTGCTATTCTTTCTGATCTTTCGATTGATTTTATTATTCTTCCTGAAAAAAAAAGAAACAAAATCCTAAACAAACCAAAACAAAATCCTATTAATGAACTCGGTATATCTTTCATAGTTTTGGAGCATGGGTTGGCGAAGGTAACAACTGGTGTACACCATACAAAGGCTGGCAATTAATTTACGACAATTCCCCGATGTCCATTCTTAGGAAACAAGGTTTTGGTACAAATAAAAAGCAATTTGTATTAGGTAAATACATCGTTGATCTAACAGATCAAAAATTAGTTTCTTTTACTTTTGTAAACTGACAAACGAATCTTTTCTTCTTTCTTTTTTTATTTGTTTTTAGGTGGAGAGGTAACACTTTGGACCGAACAGGTCGATAGTGTTTCAGTCGATTCAAGATTATGGCCAAGGTCAGCAGCTTTCGCGGAAAGACTTTGGTCCGATCCTACTTCAACCTGGATTCATGCTGAACATAGAATATTAAGACAAAGACAGAGATTAGTTCAAAGAGGTATCGGTGCTGACAGATTGGAACCAGAATGGTGTATTCAGAATCAAGGACATTGTTATCTATAAATTGAAAATAAAAAAGAAAATATCTGTCTTATCAATAAGATAAATTAATCGATCCAATTAGCATAACAATTGATCTTTGATTGTAACAAATTGAACATCTTTATCCTACGATTGTAAAGTTAATAATCGAAAAAAGAAATAATACTTCTTTTTACTAACTCTTTCTTATCTTTTAATATAGTAGATGAATCCAAAAAAGTGATATGCATGTATACTGGGTAGATCAAAAGTTCTGAAGTAATGTTTAAAAAATCGAACACTTTCCCAAAATTGTTCAGACTAATTTTTTTCTTTTTTAGATTATAAAATTACAAGTCTAAAATAATCAAGAGAACGAACGATTGATCTTTAAAAATCATCTAAAAACTTCTGATCCATCCTGTATCATATAATAATACGTTTTTTGAAAGACAGTAACTTAACGATTGACTCGATATAATTAGTACAACAAATATATTTATTTTAAAGAGTCAGAGATGGTATTATACAGCGACAGTGACATTTGTTCACCGATTTGTCACGTGTCGAAATGCCTCTCGATGTTGATTTTTTTAAGCATGAAACAAAACAAAACAATGGTCTTCGAATTTATCTTAGAATATTTCAAGAATGAATCTTGAATTCTTAAATACACGCATGAGATCATCGCGTTATAACTTCTTCGAGTATTTGTAATATCATTTTTCACATTTCTTTTAAGAACACAATCATATAACGATTATGATTATGAATATATATATATATATATTTTTTTTTTTTCATCATTATTATCAATAATATTTTACTATTACTATTATTATCATCATTATTATTATTATTATATTATTTACACGGATATGATATATTGTAGTGTACGAAGGAAACGTAGACCAAGCATTATCTATAATTTTCTTTTTTTTTTTCATTTTCCTTCAACGATTAAAACATTTCCAGCTAGAATAAAGTTTAAGTTTTTCTTTTTTTTTTCTCTTTTTTTTTCAAATAACAATCAACGAGACAATCAATTTGTTCTCATTGAGTTGATCTCGAGTGATCGTGCATAGAAATCAGGTATAGAGGATTAATAATTATCCTCTTTATCATCGAATGGAGTCTTGACGAAATACGTCGTTAACGTTCCCTTGCCTTTTACAAAGGTTGGCCCACGACAAACTAATTCATATCCTGCTGCAATTAATATCTTTGCGGTATCCTCGGTAACTTGAAGCTTTCCCATTTCTCCACAACTGTCCATTCTTGATGCAACATTCACCGTATTGCCCCAAATATCGTATTGTGGTTTCTGTGCTCCTACTACACCTGCTATCACCGGACCATGGTTGAGACCTTGAAGGAAGGAAATAATTTTTTTAAATTGCAATTTATTTTTACTTTTTAGTTTTTAGTTTTTGATTTTTATTTTTTTATATCGATTGTTTCGACGATAGAGTTTAGATTAGTTTTATTTTATATCGATATACGGATTTGATATAAATATTAAATAATAAATAAATATTACAGCGTAATGTTGGATAAATTAATAAAAAAAAAACGAGATAAAATGTTACGGCATTAATATAAAATATGTTATATATTGCTATATCAATGCGATATTATAATTATTTATATTAATATAAACAAACAAAAATAATCCAATTCATTAGTTTTAGTTATTAAAATAATCGAATATCAGAATATTATTTCTTATTATTGTCATGAAAATATTTTTAACAGATGTTTCAATGTTTTGATGTTTCAATAAAAAACGAAACGAAAGAAAATAATTATTTTCAAAATATTCCAATTAGTTCTTTTTTTTTCCATATTAAATACTTACCCATTCTCAATTTAAATCTTTGAAAAGATTCCCTATTTATCTGATCGAGAATTGTCATCAATGCAATAGCAAACTCAACGAGTACGATCACGTTATGATCTTGTTGTTGCAAGGGATCCTATAGAAAACAAAAAAAATTGAAGAAAAGAAATATAATTAATTCGATATAATTTCATTCTTTTTTTTTTTTTAATTTTCTACACATCTTTTTCTCCTTCTTCTTGATCTCCGTTAAAACAAAATAATTTTACAACCTTGGTTTCAGTGTTCTCTTTTCCAGGACTCAAGCCAGATGCCAACATGTAAGTGCTTCCAATAGTTTTGATTTTCTCAATACCCGAATATTTGGGTTTCAGCAATAGCATGTCAAAATCGCAAATAATTTCGTTGAGAAGCCTCAGACATTCAAGACCTTGTTTATTTATATCAGTCTCGTCGTAAAATTCCTTGTAATTTGGTATAGAAGCGAACATTACCGCTATACTGCTGTATCTTTCATGATAGAGATCCTAAAATTAACAGATTGGAAGAAAATATTTTTTATTGAAAAAGAAATTTGTTGATGAAAGAAGAGAAAGAGAGAAAGAGAGAGACAAGACAATTGATTTCAACCTGTGTTGTTCTAGTAGCTAGAAAATGATCAGCCACATGCGCAGGAAGGATATTCTCTAAAAGAATTTTATTAATCCCTCTCATAGTCTCAACATCATCTTGCTCGACTTTGAGCTTACTCTTCCAAATAAAATCTGTTCTTGAAGTGTATTCAACTTGTCTGTCTAAGACATGAAGTACAAATGCGACCAATAACAATAAGTATCCTATTTCCAGCAAATAATTAAGCCCTTGAAATCTATAAATGTAAATTTTATGAAAAACCAATTAAAGAATAATTGTCATTTATTAGAATCGTATTTAATAAAACAGATTATTTACTTACTCGGTAAACAATCTGTGGTTTACGTAATAAAGCTCTATGATCGGTGCCTGTGATAAAATTAGCAATATCATGATAATTGATATTATCATCACTATGAATTTTAACAAAAAGCCTACTCGTAGATGAGTCCAACTGACGACTAATGCGATTGTTGCCGAGTATACATACAACTAAAAAAGAAATATTGATAATTATAATTTTGTTAATTTTTATTGGAATAACAATAGAGTTCGTTAAAATGACAACATTATCTGTGATAAATTTATGATAATATTTTATGATATTATAATATGATAAAATTATTAAAATATTAGATTTATTATAAATGATTATATTTAATTAATCATTATAGAATTATATACTATAATAAATATATAATATATATATAATTCTTATTTAATTATATAATATATAATTAACAATATAGAATTATATGTATATAAATAAATAAAAAAAATTGAATTAGAATTACATCGTTAATTTTTTAATAATAACAAATAAATATTGAACCTACCGGTGCATCTTGATAAGATTTATAATCGATATCGATTAAACTGATCACGGAGGAAGCAGTTGCCAAAGATGCCGTGATAAAATAAACAGTCATTCTCATTCCACGACAAAGTGCCACTTGTCCTGGTGTGTCCAATTCGTTCTCGCATCTCGCTTTTCCAGCAAACCAAGATATTCCAGCGATTATCGATAAGGAAACCAAACCAGCTGCGAAACATCCATAAACGGTCACGCTCCTGAATCAAAGAAAAATTATATTTATCTTTGATAAATCATCTTTGTCCATCATTTATCGTATGGTAATTAATTTGTTTCTCTTTTTATCATAGAATAGAATTTCTTTGATTTTGATTTCACCTTGGTAAATAAACTACTTGAATGCAAAACATAGTTGTGTAAACGATGTTGGATGCGATAAGATACCAAGGATATTGTTCATCTTTTTGTTCTCTATATTGAAGTTCTTGATGCTTATCCTTGAACCAATAGGTGAAAGGTAATATGTCCTCGCTACCACCACACCATTGCCTATTTATCAGACAAGAGTACAGAATTTATTTTTTATATTAAAAAAAAATTTTTTTTTTCATTATTTTTACTTTACTTTTTTTATTTTTTAATCTTTTTTTTTGTACAGAATGTCCTCATTTTTATTGATCGTTCGAAAAATCTCTAATGTTTTTTAAATTAAATAAAGACTGGCTTAGGAACGTACGATCATTTTTATCGATCATCTTAAATATATTCCCGTTTTTCTTTTCTTTTTTTTTTTAGACAAAAGTTAGACAAGACGAATAGTGTTCAAAAAGCGATTGATCTGATTTTTTTGATTAATAAATGAGACTCACTTGACGTCAAGACAATTGGTATTGTTTGCTAAAAGATTAGACTCGATCATGGCGATGCTCTAAAAAAAAAGAAAAAACAAATAGCACAAAATTAACATATCAGAAGAAACGATCATTGAAACGTGATATATTTAAAAATTTCATTCTACTTACAGTCAATCCGATATTTTTTGCTAAAGTTGCTTCAGCGATATTTGCGAAAGGTTTATCAGCACCCCAGCATTCCACGTATTTAGTCATTTTACTGCTAGGTCTCGATCTATCATCACCAAAAAAAAAAAGAAAGAAAGAAAGAAAAAAAGAAAGAAAGAAAGAAAGAAGGAAAGAAAAAAATATTTATTTTTTACATATCGATGATGAACTGACGGTGAATGAGAATAATGAGAAAAAATGAAATGTAAAAAAAAAAAGAAAAAGAAAAATCGAAACAGAACGTTAAAAAAAATTACATTACCTCGTAGGAATAGGGCCAGGTCCTCGAATACTATTGCCACCATTTTCTAGTCCATTTTCTTCGTTGTTTTTCTGCATAATTGAATGACCGATAGTAATCTCGTCATGAGAAGAGAGTTTTATCTATTTCTAAAATCGAAATTAATACGCTCGTATGGTATGTATATAAAGTCTGATTTGTAAACATGATTTCATCAAATTTCCAACTGTTGTGTTTCCATGTGCTCTAACATGAAACTTACTATTAAAATATGATTTCTATGTTATATATATATATATAAAAGAAAAAAAAGAATGAATTTTTTGAACGTTAAAGAAGATTACGTATAAGAAAGAAAAGGAAAAAAGAAAACGCACACGCAAACACACACACGTATGCACGTACACACGGACACGACAGTCTCATCTTATTATATAAATCTGTTACATAAATCTTAAATAACAGACTGATGATTATTTATATCAAGACTGATTTTTCTTTTCTTTTCTTTCTTTGTATTGTTTTTTCTTTTTTTTAAGAAATTTACATTTAAAAAAAAAAGAAAGAAAAGAAAGAAGATAGAAAAAAGAAAAAGATAAAAGATTTAAGAGACATTGAAGATGTCCTATTATAAACCCTACCTTAGGTGGCACTATAAGAAAGGTTTCTACTTTGTGCTGAGCCAGATAAGTCTCACGCGATCCACCATCCCCTGGCTCGACCTCGAAACGATCACCAAGTTGAAGAAGGGTGGCTTTTGTTATGTGGACCCTCCTTGACAAAGATTTAGATACAATAGAAAGTAATTTTATTTAATTTTCTTTCATTAACATTTCTCTCTCTCTCTCTCTCTCTCTCTCTCTCTCTTTCAAAGTGTCTGATATATTTAATAATTTTAATTGTCTGATTTTAACCTATAGCATTTCATTAATATCTTTAACAATTTTAATTGTCTGATTTTAACTTATAACATTTCACTAACATTTTCTCTTTCTTCTACTCTCTCTCTCTCTCTCTCTCTCTCTCTCTCTCTTTTCTTTTCTTTTACTCTTCTATTTCTTTTACTGTGTCTAAACATGTCTCATACATTTAACAATTTCAATTGTCTGATTTTAACCATTTCATTAACATTCTCTCTTTCTCTATTCTCTTTCTCTCTCTCTTTCTCTCTCTGATATTCTCTTTCTTGTACTCTATCTGAACATATCTCATACCTTTCAACAATTTCAATAGCCTGATCTTACCCAGGAAGACCACCACTCTCCATATGATTAGCAAGAGTAACGTCATCGCTCCAAACATCGAATTGCCATTTGCGAAGACCTAGGACACCGCATAAAACGTTTCCCGTGTGAATTCCTATTCTCATATCCACGTTAAATCCAGTTGCTTCTCGTACAAATCTTGAAAAGAGAAAAGAAAATAGAAAAGAAAGATAAGAAACGTAAATTCTTAAATAGTCTCAAAATGAAAATATTTTAAAAACTAATTATCAAGTTTTATTGTTTCATTGGTTTGTAAATTATATTCTCTTAAGTTGAAATCATCAAAATGGAAATATTAAAATGATCCGTCGCCAACGTATATTTAATAATTTCATTGTCATGATGTTGTAATCATTTATAAATTTTATTTGTGCATGAACTTCAATGAATTTATGTGACTTGAATAAAAAAGAAAGGAGAAAGAAAATTAGCATGAAATTATCGATGATTTTCCATTTTCATATATATTTTTTTTTTTCTTTTTAAATCAATGAACATTTTAATTACCTAATAGCATCTATCATTTGCAGGCCCATATTGACGCAATTATATGCGTGATTAGGTCGGGAAACTGGCAATCCTGAGACACAGTAATAACAGTCTCCTAATATCTTGATTCTCATGCATTGATTGTCCTGAAAAAATATTATTTTATCAGATTTCTCATTTTTGTTTTATAATATAAAGAAAATAATTTTGTTCTTTATTTTTTCTTTTTTTCCAATAAAGTAATTATTTCAATTAAAATAATTTGAAATACTATAAAACTATATACATGTATGTATATATATATATATATATATATATATATATATATATAATTTTCTAGGCTGAATAAAACCTTATTTATTTTCTACTATGCTTATTTGTAGCTTAAGGGGGATTAAAAAAAAAATACTCCTTTAAAGTTTTCTTTTTCTTTTCCTACAAAGTTATTATAGATATAAAAAAAAAATTGTATTATACTATATAAAAAGTTGTGCATCTTAATGCGTCCTATAGTGTAAACTACAATTTTTCTTAACAATATCAACAGATTATAAACGAAAAAGTTTCAAGATTAAATGAAAAAAAAAAAAAAACAAAACAAAACAAAAAAGAAAAAAAGAACACATTGCACAAACAACCTAATAATATAAGAAACAAATATTTGTAGAAGAAGTTTTATTAATACTAAAGAAACATAAAGAAAAGAAACAATGAAATAAGATAAAATAACATACAGTCTCAAAATTTTAAAGTAGATCCAATGAATTCGAATATTGTCCAAGATATTTGTGAATATGTATATACATATGCACACATACAAACACACACGTATATATATATATATATACATATATATGTAAATACATATATATTATTAAAGTATGAAAGATACCAGACTGTTGAAGTAGGTTATATCACGTATTATACATCTATCCATATTT
>NC_066603.1:2615000-2705000 GCF_905475345.1 Vespula vulgaris | reverse complement strand
TAACATCCAATCATTAGACATATAACGAACGGCGATAGTACGTATAGAGATCGAATATCCTAACTATCGACGAAACGACTGTATCGAATTTGTACATGTATATATACAGGGTGAGTCAAAGGTCCTTAGATGATTCTCGGTAAAGTTCTTGGATCGGTCAAAACTTCCTAAGTGATTTTAAAAATGAATTACTACCTTTCGCAACTTTCTACACTAATATATATATATATTTTTTATTGTTGTTCTTGTTGTTGCTTATTATCGTAAAATTACTAAGTTTGGCTCGTAAAATTACAGGTGTAACTTTGCGAACTTAAGAAATCTCGGGATAAAAGTTATTGCATTTTTTAACACCACTTTCAAACTTTCGGCTAACTTGAAGACTTTTGGCCCATCCTGTATATATTTCTATGTATGTGTGTGTGTGTATCTATATACATAATGCACAACAAAACACATTATACTTTTCTTTCTTTTTGTAACCAATTGATTTTTCTTTTTTTTTTTTTTCTTTTTTTTTTCTTCTTCTAAAAATATCATTCCTTCATTAATAAATTTGTAATTCTTATTTATTTATCTATTATTTCTTTCTTCTTCTTCTTCTTCTTTTTTTTCTCTTTTAATTTCTCTTTATGAAGCAATAAATTCGTTCTAAAGTAGTTTCACATAAAAATAACGAGATATCCTCGTGCAATATTACTTGCTTTACGTTCCTTTATCGATCTATCGAGAGATCCTTTTTTAAACCGCGATAGAGTATGCTTGTACGTGTGTATATGTATGTGTGTCTGTGTGTAGATTGGTTTCCATGTATGTATGTATTTATTTATGTATATATGGATGTACAAGTTATGACTTGACTACGTGTATATATGTACATCATATGTATGTATGTATGTATCTTCCCCCTCTCTCTCTATATATATATATGTGTGTATTGGTAAATATATGAAGAATTCTAAATGTAGGATAGACGAAGTCAATTTCTAAATGCTTCACAGAAATATTCCTTGACTCCTAATTTTTGCAAGGAATGTTATTTATCGATTTCGATAATCGTACAAAATTTTACTTTGCAATCTTCCATCAGTAGTATTACAAAATTTATGAGAGTAGAATATGCGTTTGTTTGTGATCATAGTGTTAATATTATACTTGATAAAAATAATAATACTTTTTAGTAAATTGTAGTAATACTAATATTCTCCTTGCTTTTCTGATTACTATTATTATTATTATATATTATAATAATATATATCATAATTAAATCTAATATTAAATATTATTATAAACTGTATATAGTATAATTATTGTTATTATTATTATATTTTAATATTAGACATATTAAGAATGATATATATATATTTCATATAATAAAAAAAATTTATATATATATACTTCATATAATATTTACCTGAGCGATTTGATCGAATCTGCCAAAAAGCTCGTTCAAAGTTTTCACTAAATCGGATGCCGAAAGCTGCTCGGAAAGGGGCGTGAAGTTAACGATGTCCGCATAAAGAATGCTAAAAAAATTAAAAAATGAATAATAAGTTGTAAGTAAATAAGAAAAGTTAATAACAAAAACATCTTATATTTATTAAAAAAAAAATAAACAAAAAAAAAGGAAAAATATTCGCTTCTATTTATTTTATAATATTTTGTATATCGAAACGAAAAGATAGCTTGCAATTCGATTTTCCGGAAGATCGAACAGTATTCTTACTCTTCTTCACTTACACATACTAGGGAAATAGAATTACCTATGGGATTCCCCATATTAATTCGCTTCAGTGAAAATAGGCGATCTTTATCGTTTGCATTGACGCGTAACTTTTAACAGACAACAAACTTTCGAACGGAAAAAGTAATATCTTATTCCCATAATTTTTAAATCATGAATTTTCTATTAAAATTTGAGTCTGTTTAATCAAACTTTTTATTATATTCAAAAGAAAAAATAAATAAATAAATAAATAAATAAATTAGTTCAGTTTAAAAATAAGTTAGTTTAATTTAAATTAGTTTAGTTACTCGATTAATGTAGTTTAATACATTATTAAGATATAACTAATAGATATAATCTAATAGTTATAATATATAATATATTTATTTTATGTAATTTTATTTTTAACTGTAGTATATTATATCATTAGCATATTAATATTGCTATATTATTATTATTCTATACATTCTCTAATATTTTTTTATTAGTATACTAATAATATAATACGCTATAACATAGTATAATATATATATACATATATATATATGTATATAATATACTGTAGTTTGTAATAATACTAATGTATCAATAACATTATATACCATAAAAATAATATTATAATAGTACACTATCATACTATTATACTATATCAACATTATACTATTTTCATATACTATATAATTAATAAATTATTTCCCCTTAAAAAATATACAAATTTAATAAGAAGAAAAATTGAACTAGAATATAATTTTCAAAAATATTGATATATAAATTCCCGAAAGAGAGTGAAGAATAAATATGTTTCTCATACGATTCTAATCTCTTCGCAAAACAACGAATTTCATTCAAATCATGGATTAGAAATTATTCTATTGCATAGAAAATCAATTGAATCTTTTGATTATTCTACTTGTTCATTCTACTTGCTACACGTTTACGTGTCTAATTAAGCCACATCTTGATGAACATAATTTCCATGCATCATAACACTCTAATCCCCAGATCTAATCTCGTTGGGATGTAAATAACAAATACGAAGAGATGCATCGAAAACCTTTTGAATATTTATCCTCTCTCTCTCTCTCTCTCTCTCTCTTTCTGTAATCAGCTTTATCATGGTTCAATGATTTCAAACTCGATATTTTCTTTTCGATATTATACACTATATAGGCCAAAACATTTTTTTTTAAACGATTTTGAAAAAATCGATTACTCTATTTCACGAGATTACTTTTTAGCCTAGTTCTTTTTTTTTTTCTTCTCAGATCATAAAACTACAAGCTTAGGAATTTGTTTAAAATCTGGAAAAAAAAACAAAAAAAAATAGAAAAAGTAAAAAGAGAAAGAAAATTATTCTAAAAGGTTTCGAAAAAAGAATAATTAATTTATAAAATCAATTTAATCCGTAAGTAGAACAAACGTTCTTAGATGATTTTATAAATCAATTAGTTTTATATATATATATACACACCCACGTGCACATACACAAAAACACACACAATCATTTACTGATTATATCATTGATTATATCACTGATTGTGTATATATATATATATATATATATATATATATATATAATATATAATCACATATATTTAATCACATGTATATATGATTATGTATATACACAATCACTCTTATGTACACACACACACACACATACACACATCTACATATAAATTTGTTATATCTTTCGATGCTTACAGCTAATGTATTCGTGTTCGATCGTGACTGACCTGACATTGTTATGTCGTTGCACGTACATCTCATGAAACCTGGTCTGTTTGTGCTTGTTAGCTTCCTGACAAGCGTCCGCCATTTTCAACATTATACTCCTTTTAACCTGCAAACAGTATCGTATGTTCTTTCGATAAAATTACTACATCTTTCTTTTTTTACTTTGTCCTTTTTTTTCTCTTTTTTTCCTGTCGTTTACATTTGCAGAAAAAAAAAAGCAAAGAAAAAAGATCGAAGCGGAGTTGCTTTTCTGAACGGATAAAAAAAAGTGTACGTGACAATTTTTTAATCAATTTATTTATTTATTTATTTATTTATTCTTTTATTTACCTATTTTCTTTCTTTTTCTATTTTTTTTCTCTCTTTTTTTTTTTTAGATCGAACAAAAAGTTCTGTAATTTTGAATAATACTATATGAAGTGTTATATGATGTGTAATTAAAAAAGTATTATAATTAAATGATATATCAAAAAAAAAAGTATTAGAATTGGATTATTGAATTAAATTGTTTAATTAAATTTTGATAACAATGTATGACGTGAACGTAGTTAAAAAAAAAGAAGAAAAAAAACAGCTTGTATACGTATACACAGATTGCAGTTTATATTAATCTGGATACATTCTATAGACCATGATTATTTCTGATCGGAGATTAAAGATAAAAATTTCGAATGAATAGAAAATATTTATAATGCAAATGATATATAAATATAACTACAATTACTAACAGATTGCACATCAGATTCTTTCTAGTAAAAAAAAAAAATGTATATATATAATTAGGCTTATAGTCGAACTTGTAATTTTATAAACTTAAGACACATGGAGTTTTATAATTTAAAAAGAAAAAAAAAAAAAAGAGAAATTAATTAAAAGATTCTCAGAGAAATTTAATTAATTTAAAGAATCACTTAGAAAATCCACAGATAGAAATCAATTTTGATTTTGATAGGATAATCGAAACGATATGCAATAATCTTCATCGATTTGCATTATAAAATAAATTTAAGAAAACAAACTTTTGTTATTAGAAAAAAGAAAAAATAATATTTATGACCGCAATTTTTACTTAGCTTATGATTTCGTTTCGTTTAGTTTCGTTTTATACGATTTCGTTTGGTTTCGTTTCGTTTGGTTTTCTTACGGCTATTTCCGTAGAGAATATTCGTAAGTATCATCTGTTCTTTTACCTCTGCTGCTATGTAGGCCGGAATAACGCTTAGCAATAATTGTTCTTGCTGTTCTCTTTCGCATTCTAATTTTATCCGAGACTCGATCACCGTTCTCGTACCAGCGAAGGTCCTTTGATGTGCCGTTGCTGTAAGAATCCTGTAGTAAAGTCCTGCCAGGATCGCAGTGAACATCAATATAGCCTCGCTTATTATCTGTTCAATGTAATAATAATAATTAATAATTTCATTATAATAATTTAATGTAATAATAATAATGATAATAATGATTATAGAATTATATTACAACTATCATAATTACAATGGCATAAAATTTATTCAAAATATTTATATTTACTATATTTTAAATTCAATAAACATTCTCCAATTATATTCAATGACTTTTCGATAATAGTCGCAATAAAATCGTAACATAGAATCGTAGAAACGAAAAAGGAAAAAGAAGAAACATTTTCTTTTCAATTTCAATAATTGCAATTTTCTAAAAATACGCAAACATTTCTCCCACAAGTATATCTCAAAAATTAATTATCTCCCAATCAGAATTTAATTAACTTTTAATACTATAAGTACGATTTACTTCAAACTATTCTAATTTCTATTTTGACGTTATATGTTTCAAGTACTTTGAAACTAATATAATACATATAATAAATAACACATATAATAAAAAAAAATTGCATTCATTCTCTTTCTGAAATAGTCGCATTAATTTAATTGATAATATTCAAAGAAACGAATTAAACAACAAAATTCATTATTCCTTCCTCTATCATAATTGATAATGAAAATGCACGTGTGTATATATGTATGTGTATTTGAACCAAGTATAGATCTTTATATTATCGAAATACATTTATATGCTATAGTATTACATTTACGTATCATTTTAACGTATTACGAGTATTGCATAAAATTGCCAGAGAACTCATCTGTTAGCTCGATGTATCATACCCACTTCCATCATCCCCACCCTTACCACCACCATCACCATCATCATCACCGTTGGTACATACATTCGATAGAAACAATGTTTACATAATTAGGTTTACGTACTCTCTTCCTATCTGGATTAACCATGGTATATAAATATCCAAGAATGTTTATCTTTGCTACCGTGTAAAGGACAACGATGTTTCTTTTAATAACTTTCTGATCCCAACTTAGATTGGTTATTACTTATTCAAACAAAAATCATACCAGATCATGTTAATTCCATTAAATAAATAATCTACAACAATTTTTTCTTCTACGATTTTCTATCTCCTAACAAGATTTTCATCTATTTTTAATTTTAACTAAATTAAAATATATACATATATATATATATATATATGTATTGGAATGTTATACAAAATAAGTAATTTAAGTTTCAATTGAAATGATTATAAATATTATAACATTAAAATAAAACAAATCTCTTTGATTTATAATATAATTAAAATTTATATATATATATATAAAAGTTGGAAATGTTAGATGATTGATTAGTTCGTAAGTTGCAAAACTTTAAATCGAAGGTTTCTTTGAGATAAAAGAGCCGTCTTGTATATACGCATATATATACATATATATACATATATATATATATATATATATATATATATATATATATACAAATAGAAACTACTATCTATTTACAATCTTGCTCAATCCAAGTTTGATCTTGAAGGATTTTATTGACACGCCCGAAGGATTTTATTGATCTTTCTTATTCACAAAGAAAAAGTGAGAGAGGCATTGAATGAAAAACTTTTTTCTCTCTCTTTCACCCACCCACCCACACACACACACACATACACACATTTGGTTGAGGAACATACAACGAATATTTTTCATGTCCGATATATATATATATATATATATATATATATATATATATATATATGACAGACAAAATATGAATTTTTTTTATAATTTCTTTTTTATATGTGTATATTTTTTTTATATATGTATATCAAGAAATATATATTATACATTAGATGGGTATGGGAAGAGAAAGAGAAAAAGAGAGAGAGAGAGAGGGCAGAGAGAGAGAGAGAGAGAGAGAGAGAGAGAGAGAGAGAGAAAGAGAAACGTGTCAAATGCAATGAAAGTTGATAGAGAGAGAGGGAAAGAGGAGGGGAGGAGAGAGAGAGAGAGAGAAATAAATTTATTGACTCGATAAAGATTGTGAATGGTGTCAAACGAATTAGTCCAGATTAGAGAGATCTAGGAAAAGTGAAATTAAAAAAAAAAGAAAGTACTAAAAAAATACTAAATCGCGATATTGAGATGCTATATACAATTATTGAAATAATAATAAAAATTAAAAAGTAGGTGAAGAACAAAAAAAAATAATAATTAAAGAGATACTTAAAAAACAAAAAAGTAAAATATTTTCTTTTATTTGCATTTATATATATATATATATATATATATATATATATATATATATATGAAATATATTTAAGTATCATTAGCGTGCAACTTAAAAAGCACATATTCATATATACATAAATTTATATTTATAATATTATAAAGAAATATATGTATATAATAAAAAATATATATTCAAATAAATCATATTTAATTACTATTACATATATTTATTGAAATATGTATTAACTTATTAAAATATCAAGTGTCTTAAGTCAATGATAACCAAGAGAATGATCTTAATCAACATTTCTTTCATTCTATAAAGCTTGTTATTCCTAATAAATAAAAAATACAAAATAAAACAAAAAAAATATATATATATATATATATGAACAAGATATATGAACCATAAATATATAAAAGACTCACTTGACTTATTTTGTTATCGACCAATTCCTTTTCCAAGATAAATCTCTGTCCCACGTGCATGATAGCAAGGATAAAAGGACCGATAGTTGGTCTGAGCCTTTTAATCCTTGGTAAGGCTGCTGTAATCGAAAGGATGCAAGCAAACATTGGAATAGCACCACCAAGTATCAGGATACCAAATCCAAGGATCACAGATGATAGTTGTCCCACGAGGAATCTTGTTCTTGCTGATGTTAACGTAGAAGGTAATTGTGAGACGACCAATAGAGTCAACGATGAAACTAGCATCACTGATAATGTTGATATTGGTAATACAATACGAGAGAAATCCTGAAAATAGAAATATAATATTTAGATAGTTATCTAATATTAGTGATAGTTTATTAATACGAATTAATTATCACGAAAATGAAAAAGATCATATATTTTTATATTCACACGTTTGTTATACTGATATATATATATATATATATATATATATATATATATATGTATGTATGTATTTTTGTATGTATATATGTATATATGTATGTATGTATGTATGTAATTTACTTGATTTATTTTTATAGTAAATTAATAATAATAATAATAATAAAAAACAAATCTTTGTATCTTTCATCATATAATTTTGATTCAATGTTATTATGCTTTCGTTTATGTAAATATATCTAATAATTTCTTTTCGTTTTATTTTTTTACTTTTAATATTTTCCATTGTATACTCTTTTTTCCGTTTTGTTTTAATATACGTAATATTATTATTTTCTTTTTTATTTTCATATTTAAATATTATAAATTTGGAAGGTACTGTTTTTTGTCCACTTGCATCAAAAACATTTTTAATGAAATTTTTCCAATCGGAATGAAAACCAATGTGAAAATAAACTATGAAAAAGAAAATGGTATTAATTTTGATGCAGTTTTTTTCCCTGTAGTTTTTTTTTTACCCTATCATTTCGTATTCAATTTGAAACATATTGTTTCATGGAATAGAAGAATGTACGTCGCGATAAAGCTTTCAAACGTGTCTCTTCTCACATTACATCGAATATTAATAAACGATCCGACATTTTCATCGTTACCACGATCAACTGCAAATCGATTAGTTCGTATTAACATACGGTGTGTGTATATCCCTTTCAAAGGAATATCACTGATACATTTTTTTTTTTTCAAAATCGGCAAATTCTATTAAAGATCTATAATAAAATTTTAATTGAATAAATAATAAAATATGCGTAAACATGAATTGTATTTAATTAGCAAGATATATTAATAAAAATCGTAATTTTTTTCGTTGTTACTTTAAATGGATATAATTATCGAGTCACCCTATATACAATATACGTATACTATGTATGTGTGTATATATATATAGATTAGATAAAAAATTTAATATAAAATTTTAATTACTCAAACAAAAAAATATGTACGTAAAGATTAACTGTGTTTAATTAATAACATAAGTTAATAAAAATCAACATTTTTTAATTTTTTAAACTTCGAACGTTTACAATTATTATATTATAATATACGTATGATATATATACATACACATATATATATAACTCAGAATACATATAATATATATGTACATGTATGTATATATGAAACTGGATTATTACATCGTATCGCAATCAACGACGAAATAATTCATTTTAATATCGGGCGTTAAGTATTGGAATTATACGAATGAATTTATTCTGTTTAAATATTTTGGTGGTTATATATATATATATATATATATATATATATATATATATATATATTGTATATACACACATCCATAAATAATAAAAAAAAAGAAAAGAGGAAACGAACGTGTGAAAGCATTAACGTGCTTGATGAGGAATGATTATGGTTTCTAAAATGAAGTTTGAAAGGATAATAAATCCCGTAGAAACTGACTGATTTCATCCTGATAAGGGATCACAGTGGGTGGAATGGAAACAATAGGGTTGTAAATTTAAATTGCTAATGTTCTGTAACGTGCGTTATATTAACAAAGACCTGAGGAATAATAAAGAATTCCAAAGTACGATGAATAGCTTTTTTTCGTTTCTATCGTGAAAATCATAAAGAGAAAAAAAAAAAAAGAAATAAAAAGAAAAAATAAAAAGAAAATTGATCAGCTTTGTTCAACTGTAATTCATTAATTAAAAATAGAGATTAGTTCAAACTGGACATGTTTATTATTTAACCAAATGATTTCTAATTTATTATTTAAAAAGATATGTTTTAGCTATAGATTAAGCTAGTGATTTATTACTTCAAAATAAAATTAGATTAAAATCATAATTTATCATTTTGGAAGAGACTTTGTTTCGATTCGTAACTTTAAAAAAAAAAAAAAAAGAGAGAGAGAAACTTATTATACGATTTATCAATATTAAATACGTAATACGAATAAATAATTATTATTAATTTAAGATTATAATTAAATTAATAAATTTAATCAAATTATTACTATACCTTACTGAAATATAAAGGTTAAGTTGTATCAGACTTTCAACTTTTCTAACAAAGCTTGATCTAATTTATAAATATTAAAAAAAAGAAAGAAAGAAAAAAAGAGAAAAAAAAACAAAGTCGTATATGGTACGTCTAAATCGATTTTCTTTTTTCTTTTTCTTTTTTATTTCTTTTTTAAGAAACAAAGAATTAAAGAATATAAAAGAGACTACGCATCTCCACTTTTTCTTTTTCTTTTTTTTTTGTTGTTGTTTTTTTTCACAATAAAATATTGTAAGCAGTCCTTTGGCAATGTGTTCCGTTTGAAAACCGTACCGGATAATATAAAAGACAAAACTAGTATTGTTCACTCAGAGAGTCGGCCGCCGCTTTATACATACCTACTGTACATATATATATATACATATATATGTATATATACATGTACCTATAAAGAGTTGCCGATATTAACTTGAAGAGGCTGCAACGTTACGAGTTGAAAGAGCCATTTGCAAACGAAAAAAAAGAGGAAAAAAAATAAAAAAAAAAAGGGATTTTCATAAACGAGAATTAACGTGGCAGCAAGCGTCTTGTTTACTACCGACGCAATGTGGATTGGTCCTTTGGTTAAATGTAATTTTCATATTACGAAAGCTTAAAATTACATATTTATGTTTTCAGAGCTTACTTTCAGTATTATTTTAAATTAAAATAAATACAAATTTTAACTCAAATATACGATAAAGAAGATTATAAAATGTTTTATTGTAACAAAATTTAGAACGTTTTAAACGTTTCATATATACATATATATATATATTTTTTTTAATATACAATTAAACAATAATATAAATACCTGAATATATTAGAAAAGAAAAAGAAAAAGAGAAAAAGAAAAATAATTTGTTATTTCTTCGTACTCTAACTTTTTATTTTCTCTTTGGATTTATGATAAAGATCTTTATTTTCCGTCGATAAAGTCGAGTTTTTTTCCTTCTTTTTGAACGTGTCTACAATCGACGTTCTTATACATTTAAAAAAGAATCGAACACGTATGAATGATAAATATTTAGAAAATACTATTAGAAATTCATTTCACGTATGTTTCGTTGGTTCTATATCGAAACTATGCCATCGATCGTTCATATGGTCCATGTTTGTTATTGCAGAATCGTGAACATGTTAACAGAATTACTATCTTAAATATTCAGTCCCGAGGTCTTCGTTAGTTTCGACAAAGATTAATTATCGATTACGATGAGAGTTGAGTTTAATACCGAGTCGTGAGAAACGCTTAAAAGACACATTTGCGAAAATTGTCGATCGTGAAAAGCATAATATTACCATCCATCATAAGACTTGTTTAAAGATCAATACTTTAAATAGTTTATCACCGACTTATAATAAGTTTTATGTCGATAACATGTGAATTATTATTGCACGTAATTGAAATAAAAAAAATAAAAAGAAATGAGAATAAAAAAGTTTCTTTAATCTTCATTAATTATATATATATATATATATATATATATATATATATATATATAAAATTATTATTCTTAGTAATTAATTATTGATTAATGAAAGATACGCAATATAACTTTTAATAAATAATTTTTCATTATTATTGATAATAATATAAAAAATATATATATAAATATATATTATAGAATAAAAAAAGAATATTTCTAATTTGTCAATTATACAAATAGCAAATTATGATTTTTAATAAATAACTGTTAATAATTCTTTTTAATAATAATAAAAAGAAAATGATGATTATATATATGTGTGTATGTAGTTTTATATATACGTATGTGTATATGTAATTTATAAATATAATTATATAAATATATCTGAATAATTATTTGTTAATAAACTGTAAGTAGTTAGAATAAAATTGAAGAAATTATAAAGGACTTACCTCAGAGCTCGTTAAACAAATGGCACCAAGGGCTAAAATCGAAGCTACCGAGGCAACAAAGAGCGTTCCCGTATAAAGAGAAGTGGTCAACTTTCCTTCGTATTTATCACGAAGTATTTGAAGTTGTTCGACTCCGCTCTCGTCGGTCGTTGTACCAGTGGGATTTTCTGAAAAAAAAGAAGAATAAATTTTATGGATATATTAGTAAAAAGAAAAAAGAAAAAAGTTCGAACGGAACAAAACAGAACAAACCAAAAACGAAATACTTTTCTTTCACATAAAAAAAAAAGAACTATCAATCAATTTTAACAATTCTAATGATCAAAAATATTCTCGTTCAATATTTTCAATATTTTCAAAGGAATTGCAGCATTTCAATTCGGTCCAGATCCGTCATATTAATTATAAATATTAAATCGTAAAATTATAATAAAAAAATGTATACCTAATAACGAGTTCGAAATAAAACATTATAAAAAAATATTTCTTTGTAACTTGGGACTCTCTCTCTCTCTCTCTCTCTCTCTCTCTCTCTCTCTCTCTCTCTCTCTCTCTCTCTCTCTCTCTCTCTCTCTCTCTCTCTCTCTCTCTCTCTTTAATAAAGAGATTATAAATTTTTTATTAAAGAGAGAGAGAGAGAGAGAGAGAGAGAGAGAGAGAGAGAGAGAGAGAGAGAGAGAGAGAGAGAGAAATTTTCCTATTTCCTTTTAATTTCTCATTTTACCTTTTAAACGTTCAGCATCGTACTAAATTCAATTGGGTCCTTTGCACCTTGACTCGATCGTGAACGATATCTAATTAAATATACAGGGTGTTTAAGATAGATTTGATCGACGAGAATATTATTGACATTATCGAGGAAAATAGAGAAAGAGAGAAAACGAAAGAAAACGAGAGAGAGAGAGAGAAAGAGAGAGAGAGAGAAAATACTGAAGAACGTTTACAAATAATTAAGCTAACATGTCTTCGAGCAATTACGTTGATTAATTAAGTTTCAGGATTGACGAAGTTGTTTTGTTTAAAAATAAGTGAGAGTTCCTTTCAAGTGGATCGAAGAGTACTTCTAACGAGTGTTCTAAAAGCACTAATTTAAATCTCACTGTAGAAAAAAATTCTTTCTTTTTTTATTTTTTGTTCTTTTCTTTTATTTTTTATTTATTTATTTTTTTCTCTTTTTTTTTTTTTTTTTTTTTAAAGAAAAGAAAAAAAAAAACGTCTATCACTATGAACCCGATAAATCTTTTAAATAAATCAAAAATCTATTCACCATTTTATTCCATATAGGTTCAATTCAGTTTCGATGTTTTTGACACTTGTGGCTCTAATATTTTTATATTTTTTCATGTTTCGTTTCACTTCTTTTTTATTTTTATTTATTCTCTCTCTCTCTCTCTCTCTCTCTTTTTTTGTTTTTTGCGGAAATAACTCGCGATTGACGTATCTAAACAAAAAATTTCTTCGCCACAGCCAGTTATCTCGAATTTACAACACCTTTCTGTATTTCTTTTACCGTTTGAATTGATCGAATGTTTTTTTGCGTGCTTCTTCAATAAAGAACTGTGCAAACCTAATAGTTCGTAACAGTTAATGTCAGTTCGATTTTAATGCCATTTCTATGCGATTTTTCTCAATAGAAAAAAATACTCATAGACAGACACACATAACAAGGAAAAAATTGAAAGCAATAATATGTAAAAATACGAGTTACTATTTTAACGGGACAATGAGTATTTTTATGAGACATTTTAAAGATCTAAACGATGACGAAAATGATGAGTCATCACAGATGGGACTCCAAAAAATTATCGATGGTTACCACGACCTTGAGAAACTAATGAACGAAGAAATTCATCAGGAACAAGACCTTGAACCAGATATTATATATACACAGAAGGTTTCGATCTCCTCATCCTCTGTGTAAGGATGATCGTACAATATCTTTTGCATATTCGATTTTGATACCATTAACGTACTAATGAATATTCCCATAGTATCGTCTTGACCGTAAAAATCCTATAGATTTTTTTTTCCCTTCTTTTTTTTTCCTAAATTATTTGTTCTTTCGTTTAACAAACGAACTCGTGTCTTACACGAAAAATTTAAGAACTTCATTTGTAAACTCTGCAATTCGATTTTAATATCACGAATACAACCTACTAATGAATAATACCGATTTAGTGACCATAGAAAATTCTATAAATTTATTTGTTCGCTTCAAAAGTTTCCTTTCTATCAAATCTCTTTGTCGAACAAACTAAATTCTAAATCAAACGAAAAATTTGAGAAATCCAAGCAAACTCTTTCCAACCAATCCCGATTCTGATGCCGCAAATATTGAACTGCTAATGAAAAAATTCCACTGTACTGATTTGACCATAGAAAATTTTATAGATTTGATCTCTTTTTTCTTTTTTCTTTTTTTTTTTTACATCCAGAGTTTCTATCAAGTTTCTTTTCATCGGACGAAGTGACTCGTATGCAGCATAAGAAATCAGAAAATCAAATGGATAGATAGATGCTGATAGATAGATTGATAAAATTCTTATTTTTCTCGGTATGCTATTGTTGCAGATGGGCTTCCATTTTTCTTATCATTCCTTGAGCATTCTTGAATTATAAATGTTCTTTATACAATTTTGAAATATTTCGATTTATTTGATGAATATTTTTATCGATATGTAAAAATAATGATATGTATTTTGTACGATAAATGATCATTCTATAAAAATATATTGATTAATATTTATAATGAATATCAGTAGATAATACAAGCGATCAGTATAAACAATATGATAGAGTCTGAATTTATTATACCATAAATATTGATCATCTATTTAAAATTATTATATTTAACAAATACTTTAATCGAAATAGTAATAGTTTCTCGATGTAATAGATAATAATTAATTTAAAATATTGTTTTAAAATCTTTCGAAATATATTGATCAAATAAATAGCAATCATTTTGAAATTGTAATAAGCCGAAATAAACTTATATTGTTCTTCTTTTTTTTTTTGAACATTTCGCAGATAATTCGAAAGAGTTCGATGATGTGTCGTATAAAATAAGATCAGTAGATTTTTTCATTTTCTTCAGTTTCGATTAAAATCGATAGTTAATTTTTAAAAGTAATTTTTTTTATATTTCCTCAAAAAACGTTAATTATATCGAAAAAGAAATTAATTGAAACTCTTTCTCTCTCTCTCTCTCTCGCGCGCGTTTGATTACTCTTTGTTAATAATTGTCTTTCTCATAACGAGAAAAATTGATTTAAATTCTCCTGCAGGTGTATCGACGTTGTTCGTAGATTACGTTCATAGATTATGTCAGCTCCATCATATAGAACCTTCGATCGTATTAATTAGAGTAGAAATTCGATTTTCTGCCTCGTTAATGCAAATTTATTGTTTATCCTCATTGAATTTGCTTATAAATAAATGAATGTAATATTTTTTATAAAATCAAATTTCATTAAATTTCATTAACAATTATATCATCGAATACTTTTTTTTTAGAGAGAGAATTTTATATAAATAATAATAATAATTTTCATGTCTCGTTTTAATTCTTTTTTTTAAGTATTAATTTGTTCGTGAAAAAAAAAAAGAAATAATAATGATAATAATGATAATAATAATAATAATAATTGGAAGATTTTGAAGATATCCTTAATATTCAGGCATTTTTAAGAACGCATTAACGTAATTGTAGCCGAATAAACGAATAAGTCTAATCGGCTAATGAATATTAGTCGTGCCCAGATAACGACAACGAAGACAACAACAACGACGAAGACGACAAAGACGACGATAGTTAATGTTGCTAATTATCCAATGAGCTAAAAGTATGCCTAATTAGTCTAATTATCTTGCGTGCAAGTATCTATTTTTATTCCTTTTATATATTTTTATATATACATATATGTTATCTTTTGTTCATTGATTAAAAATAATATATGACTCTAATTCTTTGTTTTTATTATTTCGTTATAATTTTTTTCTTTATATAAATGTTTCCTTTTAGGTCATCAATGATTCGAATTAATCGGTCAATCGATTAGAAATGAATTCTGATTTTAATTTGGCATTTCTATTATGTTTCTTTTTTTTTTTTCTTTTAACGCGTTATTTTTAGATTATTGATAACCTTTAGAAATTAAGTACGATCTTAATTTATTATTTCCATTGCAATGTTTAAAAGCTGCTATTATATCGATGACCTAATTCAAACAAAAAAAAGAAAAAATACTTCCAAATTTCAGAAATATCAAAAATTTATCCAATTATTATTCTTTACCGACTGTAATAATTTTATATCATATTTTTCTTATCTACGAATTTTCGTTTCAATTGACTTAATTTTTTACTTTACTTTTTTTTTTTTTTTTTTGTTAACAAATAAAGAATGATTTTTTTCCTTGTAAGTTTTGTAACGCTTTCTTTAACGCTTCTTTTTTTCTTTTATAAAAAGATAAAAAGAAAATAAGGGAAAAAAAGTAATGATTAATTAGCGAACGATTAGTTCAACGAAAAAATCGATCGTTAAATTAATAAGACACGTAGGTGGTATTATTATCCGATATACGTTTTTGTAATATAACACGTATAGCAACGACATGTTATATATATCATACTAATACTAAGTCATACATGAAATCGTTAATTAACGAATCGATCGATCGTTTTGATATCATATTATAGAAACTACGTAAGTACTTATGCAGGTACATATGTACGTATTTATTGGTATTATATCTTCAATTCAATAAACTAAATATAACTCTACTGATATTAACTAGACAGATAAATAAGATATATAAGTGTGAAAATATGTCGAGTGATAAAACACAAAAGTTTTTTAGCGATTTTAAAGATTAATTACATTTCTTCGAAACTTTCTCCGTCATCTTTCTTTCTTTTTCTTTCATTTTTAATTTTTTTTTTTTTTTTTTTAATATATTAAAACAGCAAGAAAAAAGAGAACAAGATACCTCGATGATCTTTAAAGTCATTTTTCATAAACTTTTGACCCACCCTATATCTATACTATATCTGACAAAAATTAATTTTTGCAAATTTGAAATAAATTTACATACATTGCCAACATTTATAATAATTTCACTTGAAAATCCTTTTTTTTTTTTTTTTAAATACTTCATTCGTAATACTTTATATAGACCATGATATACAGAGTGGTCCAAAGGTTTCTACACGAACATACACAAATATTATATCTTTTATATATTAAATTCAATGAAATTTATTAAATTTATAATTTCAACTTAATTATTCATTCATATAGAATATATCGTTTTAATGAAATATATTATTATATATTTAATATGTTCTGTAATATTGATATCTATTTTATAATTGTTATATATATATATATATATATATATACATACATATATATATTATATATATCTTTTTTTTATATCTACGATTCGTTGCATTTTTTTATTGATTTCCTTCGAAATATTTTCTCCTATTCATAATATTTTCTACATAAAATTGGACGAATACGATCCTTTTACATGAATGAAATACAATAAAAGGCGATAGCTTTGGAATGTTCATGTTTCGTTGGCAAAGAGAACAATGTTCTCTTCGATAGTAGAAACTTTTCAAATAAAACGTCGAAGTTTAAAAATGAAAAGGAATTCAACAAGCTTGACAAAATTCGATTGTCTCGGACCTGTTGCTCCTTCTATCAAACTCGTAAATTGTTAGAACTTCACGTTCCTTTCTAGTTTCCTTTCTAGTTTCTTTTCTTTTATTTTCTTTTCTCTTTTCTCTTTTTTCCTTATTCGAATTTTTTTTTTTCTTCCTACTTTTCTTTCCTTCTTTCTTTTCCTTCTTCCTATATTTTTTGATAAAAAAAAATTTGTCGTTGAAAATTCGCGAGAAGAATAAAAGTCTGAGTTATATGGAAATGTATGTACTTATGTGTAGTTGCATGGAAAGAAAAGACGCCATTATTTCACGCTATATTTTATGACAAGGAGACAAAAATAAATAAATAGAGAGAGAGAGAGAAAGAGAAAGAAAAGAAATAAGAGAGAAAAGTTCAAGTAAGATTATAAATGAAATTTTATGTTCGAAATTATGATCCTACATAAAAAAAAAAAAAAAAAATTAAACTCGTATTATTTAAAATCTTTGAGAGATTAATGTATTATATTATATACACATTTAGCTAGAAATGTTCGTTTTGTTATCGGTAAAATGTAATAATAATCTTTTTTCCGAATAATGTATTTGTAAAAATCGTAGATATCTAAGATAATTATTTTTGATATCATCTTTCGTATATATTACATTTATAGATATAATATGATATAATAAACATTATATATGTATATTCAATATTACATAATAATATTTAAAAATAATACAATATTGGAAAGAAAATATCTCGTTAATGTTGAGCAAAATAATAAATGAAAGTAATAAGAGATAAAAGATTCGTTGAGAAACTAACGGGGGTTCAATGAAATAATCTTTTTTATTGGGTCAACGTTGTTAACATCCTCTACTTTGATATTTTCCGTCGTTGAGAGTACTAACATTAACCAGGAATTTCCTTTTCTACTTAAATTAATAATACCGTTGCTAACGAGACATTCGCGTTCTGGTAAACGCATTCGATGTGACCGTAAAATTTCATGGCTACAATGCGAATCTCCAAGGGAGTCACGCGTAATGTTCTGCTGAGTTTTACGATGCAGATAATAATAAAAAGGTAAAGAGTGATGGGTATAAAAAGAATAAGTGTAATAATAAGTGTTAATGAAAAAGTTACAGGTATCAGAAAGAAGGAAGACAGTAGCGAATAAAGTAATAATAATGGTAACGATATATTAACAAGATTGTAGTGACGTGTATGAGTAGAATGATTGTAATCAGTATGAACAAGGAAGTGGTAGTGATGGGTACGAACATAATGATAAAAATGAATACGAACAAGTGGTAGTGATGGGTATGAACAAAATGATTGTAATGAGTACGAACAAGTGGTAGTGATGGGTATGAACAAAATGATTGTAATGAGTACGAACAAGAAAGTGGTAGTGATGGGTACGAACAAAATGATTGTAATGAGTACGAATAAGAAAGTGGTAGTGATGGGTACGAACAAACAAATGTCACAAAGAATTCTAACGATTAAGACGATCCAATGAAAGAATTATTTCCGAATTTAATACGACATTGTCCCTATCGTATTGGATAGTTAACGTTCATCGAACATCGTTAATCTGCAAATAAAGACGTCAAAATTTTCACGAACATTACAAGTATTTTCGTCGAAGGAGTTACGTTATCCACGTCACGCGTACATTATTTTTAAAATAGCTCTCGCTCGAGTCCATAAACTCTCCGTTTGCAATAAAGTCGGTCCTCTGTGTCGTGACTCGCGTAAAGGCTATAAATAAAATCAAAAATTAATATGCATTTTTCTTACGGCGTCTATCGACCAATCGTAAAATTTATTGAAATATTTTGGCAACAATTTCTTTCTTCTCCTTCCCCCTTTTTCTTTTTTTATTCTTTCTTTTTTCTTTTTCAGTTTCTCTTTCTCCCCAATCCCGCGACTTCGTGACTTCGTTTTTATTTTTATTTTTCTCTTTTTCTTCTTTCTCTTCTTCAGAACAATACGTTTTTATTTGTTATGAGAAAAGCATAAAAGAGATAAAATCGAAGTAGTTATTGTGAAAAAAAAGGAAAACAAAACAAAAATAAAAAAGAAAGTGGATTAAAAAAAAACAACCTTATTTCGTGACTAATCAAAATTTTGGCTCGTAAACTTACTGACAGCTGACGCACACCTGGACGCATAATTTATCATCGAATTCGACCGTAGAATTAGGTTAAATGTTCGATGTCTCAAAAAAAAAAAAGAAAAATTAAAAGAAAAAAGAGAAAGAAAGAAAAAGAGAGACATTAGAGATATCTAACCTACAAAAAATTCTGTACACTTTCTAATTATTATATATATAAAATAAAAAAATAAAAAATATATTCCTAGATCGTTTTGATCGTAAAATATCGTATCGATATACATAAGAATTAGATTATAAAATTAGATATCTAAACTATAAAAGAATCTTTATAATTCCTAATTGTTCTTTACCAAAAGAATAATAATATTAATAACGATATTAACAATAATAACAATAACAACAAAACTTTAATAAAATTATTTCTAGGCATCTCATTGATCGTAAAATTTTGTTGAAATCCGTTAGAAATATGATAGAAGAAGTAACATTAAACGTCCATCGTAAAATCGTGGAAATGAACAAAACGAGTTTAATGGCTCGTTTAAAACGAAGCACGTTTCAGAAGATATATCACCGAAAAACAAGGGTATAACATTTTCTAACGTAACAAATTCGAACCGAATGATTTTACGATATATATATATATATATATATATATATATATATATATATATATATACACATACACACTATATATATACTCACGTGTATACTTAATAGATTGATTGAAGAGAGAGAGAAGTATACGTTTCGACAGGTGGTTTGCCCCTAATAGCACGTCGAACGAATTTATTATAGTTCGACCGAGTACCCGGAAAACCGTTCTAGCGAAAGCCAATCCGCTCGTTCATTTATTTCGCCTAATCGACCTTGCGACATTAATATTATATATATTTATTAGAACGTTCAAGCTTCTTTATTGTTCGTGTAAATGAATCTATCATATGTTTACGTTATACGCTATTATCGTATATATACATGTTATTATTGTTATAGCAATATTTTTGATTAGAGATTAATAATGAAAAGTTATGATCAGTTTATACGTTTATATATTACTTGTATATAAATTCGTTTATACAGATTGAACGAAAAATCCTTAATGCGGGCCAAAAGTATCTATGTGATTTTTAAAAAATCAATTACTTTTTTTTCTGAGAAGCTAATTTTTTTCCTTTCTTTTTTTTTCCTTTATTCTTTCTCGCAATATGAAAAAAGAAGTAGTTCCACGATTTGAAAAAAAAAAAAAGGAAAATTAGCATAAAATGTCGCAAAAAATTGATTTTTCGAATCATCTAGAAACTTTTGGCTCATCTCAGAAATTTTTTGAAAATCAAAAGAATTTTGAATTGCTCTATATATTTAAAGTGTATAAGTATAATGTTCAAAGTGTGTGAAAAAGTAAAAAATATGAATAATATATAAATTATTAATAATTTAATTATATTAATAATAAATTAATAAGTCACTTTATATTCAGAGAATATTTCAAAGAATTCTTCGTTTAAACAATGTTATCAAATGCCGAGTAAAATGGTAACAATAACAGCATTGTAAAATGGCATATATTTTAATATTTAAAATCTCGCAACGATCTAGAACAATAGATTTTATTTTTGATCTTAAACACTATTAATAAGTAACCGACTTCCTCGTCCCTTTTTGTCTATCTCCTTTCTTTCTCTCTCGCATTGATCTAAACAAAGTTTCCAAATAGCAACTAAAATGGCTACTACTATAAAATAGCGTATACTTTACCGATTCAAACTTTTCAACGATCTAGAACGATTGATTTGATTTTTCATCCTAAACACTATTGATAAATAACCGATTTTTTCATCTCTTTCTTTTTCTCTCTCTTTTACACACGCACAAATGCGTGTAAAATCACTCTTGAATACAACGAAATTCTCTCGTCCATCGATCGACGAATGCGTGCGTCCACGCATTTTAAGCTCCTCGTGAATATGATTATTCGTGACGAGCTTTCGTATCTGACCTCATTCGAAACGTTCGAGACCAAAGGTACTTCAATAAAATCACTGAGATAAACTCTACATTTTCCCGATAATATTCCTGATGAGAGAAAGGAAGAAAGCGAGAAAGCGAGAAAGCGAGAGAGAGCGAGAGAGAGAGAGAGAGAGAGAGAGAGAGAGAGAGAGAGAGAGAGAGAGAGAGAGAGAGAGAGGAATAGAGAAAATTTATAGAATCGTTGACATGATAACACTACGAGCGATATTTGTTTGTTGAAGCTGAAATCTAACGAAAGGATCTCTTGTTTATTTATTTCTCTCTCTCTCTCTCTCTCTCTCTCTCTCTCTCTCTCTCTCTCTCTCTTTTTATTTTTGTTACAGAGAAATAAACAATTACTATGTAAAATATAAACTATATCTATCTATCTATCTGTTTATGTACTATTCAAACTCCTTTATTAAAAAATCTAATTCTTTATTAAAAGATATTTTCATGAAAATTATAACATTTCGGTATCTCGGCCAATCTGGATCATTTTGTCTTTTTCTTTGCTCTTTAAATCATCAATGATCTTCATCATTGTTAATTACAATGTCACGGAAGTATTTGAATAAAAAATTTCTTAAAGATTTGAAGATAATTAGATTGAATTGTGCAGGAACTTTATATATTTACAATGTATATTTACAATGTAATCTAAAGTTGTAAGTTGTATCAAAGAAGAAAAAGAAAAGAAAAGGAAACGAACAAATTTATATATATATATATATATATATATATATATATATATATATATATATATTCATCGAAAATAGAAATTTAAAACATCTGAGAATTGAAACGTAATGTAAAAAGTGAGATGAATATTTTTGTACTATTCAAGTAAAATAACAGAATAATAGAAAATTCAAATGGAAGAATATTGCTAATAAAAGAATAAAAAGGAAAAAGCACGAAAATGATTGTGGTTGCTTTGAGAAAAAAAGAGATGAATATAAAATATGGCAGAAACAAGAGATAAAGTAGGATTCAATTTAATTCGGAATTGTTTTTTGTACTTGTTCGATCAAAACGAAAAAAAAGGAGGAAAAAAAAAGGAAAAAGAAAAAAGGAACTAAACACTCTCTTTAATACCTCTGTACTCGATAAAATCTTTCCACTTATTCCATCAACACTAAATTCAATATTCAATCGATTAAAAGGAGATTAGATTTGTTAATCGAATTGATTAGATTGATTAAGCTACAAAGAAAAAAGAATAATAAAATACTTTCTGTAATTTCTTTGTACTCGATAAAATCTTGTATTTCTTTGTACTCAATATTTGATCGATTAAAAAAAAATTAGATTTGGTAAGCCTAGAAAAAAAAAGGAAAAAAAAAAAAAGACAAATTGAACACTTCCTTTAATTTCTTTTGATTTCTTTTTATTCGATAAAAAGATTCTAGCTTATTACCATTAAATAATTGAACACGCAATATTCAACCGATTAGAGAACAGTAATGACTTAATTTCTTAGATAAATCTCCCCCTTAGAAAAAAGAAGAAAAGAGAAAAAATAATTGGCTTTCGATAAAAATCAGTTTCTTGTCATCGAGAAAAACGACTAACGTAGTAAATAAATGCGATATCACGTGACTATAAGCTAGAGAAAAAGACTAACGAGCACATATCACGTGACATCATGTTAGACATGGAAGAGTGAAAGAACTAGGGACTATACATAAGTTAGAAAGTAAGTATATATATATGTACGTAAGTAAGTAAATTGAAGACATGTAACAGAAACAAATTGCGGTGTACATTGGTTACTGAACTATCGGCTACGAATTATTGAAGAGAATTAGTTCGTTTGCTCGACTGATCGCTAGGATACAGAGTGAGCTACAGGTTCAATTCGAAATTAGGTCAAAAGGGATGAATATCTGTTTTTTATTTACTCACACATATTCATCTATATATTTTCGTATGTGTGTACGTGTACTTTTATGCATAGAAGAGTGATATTATTTTCGAGCACGTTTGTCCTAACTTTTTATATATATATATACACATATTAGTTTTTTTACTATACGGGATGAATAAAAAATTCCTAATTTAAAAAATCTGTTAAGCGTATTCCGAAATATTCTACACTTTTTTTTTTTGTTAAATCTTAATCTGCAAACTTAGAAACTTTTTTTATAATATGAAAAAAAAAAAGAAAAGAAAGAAAAAAATTAGCCCAAGTCTCGAAAAAGATGAATGAATAATATAATTAATATATTTTATTTTATCTTATATCGATCGTTTCTTAAGGAAATCGATCAAAGTATGACGTCCTTAAAAGAAAGAACAAAAATAAATAAAATAAAAGGAAAAATGAAGGAGTGAACTCATTTCTTTTTCTAACATCCTTCAAAACACTGTAAATTTAGGTTTAAGTATGTGTGAATGTGTGTATTTGTGTACGTGTTACGATATTATTTCAGACGTCTTACATACTGCGAGGTTAATTTCTAGAAGGATTTGCAGTTTGCACCTCCCTTAAACCTCTTCTATTTCTTGAATATCCATAAAATGCAGAGGATAATATTTACCATTCCATTTGATGGAAATATGTCGGTGCGTGTACATGTATACATTTATATGAGATATATTATTTTAATGTAATATTTACTAGTTAAATTCTACATAAACAATATTAAAAGAAACAAGAAAAGAAAGAAAATCATTGAATAAATATAAATTTTAAATCTGATATCACTGATTTTATAAATTGTGATCGCTATAAAAATAATAATAATAATAATAATAATAATAATAATATTTCTCTATAATAATTATTAAAACTATTTTCTTGATTTATATTTATAACAATATTATTAAATATTAAATATTTAATATAATATGAATGAAAAATATCTGTAACACGCACATACAAAATTATTTCTTACTATTAATAACTTTCAATAATTTGCATGGTTTAATTAAAATGAAAATATTTCTTGTATATGTCTGTATGTATATATACATATATGTATAAGTACATATATTATACATAGTGAGTAAAACGGTAAAGAGAAAACATTTATCGGAAACGAAGAGGATGATACGCAGGAAGAGATCAGTAGAGTTTGGCTGATGGCCAGCAAAAACTATTTTCAAACTGGCCGGAAGGGACTATCCGATCTTTCTCTTTCTATCTCCGTCTTTCTCTCTCTCTCTCTCTCTCTTAGTTTTGTGAATGAACTATTTAAAAAAAAAAGGAAAAAAAATTGTCTTTTTAATTGACAATTTAACCTGTATAATAATAAAATATGTTGTCTTTTTAATTTTTGTTTCTTTTTTCTTTCTACGTTTTCTAAATTATTACTTACTATTACTTATTATTATAATAATTTTTCTTCGTAATTATATAATTATTTGTTCAGTCCTATTTATCAATTAACTCTGACCATATTTGCTTTTCTTTTTTATAAGTAATAAATCCCCTTATAAAATGTCTCGCTAATAAAAATAGAAAAAGAAAAAGAAAAAAGAAAAAAAAAATCGCAAGTATATTGTTAATTGTTATCGTGTCAATTGATCGGAGAATACAAAGAATTGATTTTGAATAATTTAAGGGAAAAAAAGAAATATCGAAAGAAAAAAAGTATGAGAAGAAAAGAAGAAAGAAAACCTTCCAGATAGATCTCCAAGTAGTTAGCAGCGATTAGAGCACCGATCGTAATTCATAGGAAATAACTTCTCTGGCATCATGAAAGACAGATAGATAGATAGACAGAGAGAGAAAGAAAGAGAGAGACAAAGAGAGAGAGAGAGGTCAGCTATCTCAATTGTCCTTAACTGTGGTTCAAGTTCACTAATTACAAAGTATCGTATTCTTGATGCAGAGCTTGCCAGAATGAATAGATAGATGGATCGTTCTTTCATATGTTTCCTTTTATTTCTCTGTCTTTTTTTCTTAATCTTTTCTCACGATAAAAAATGATTTATAATATTCCATTAAATTAATATATAAATTCAATTAATATAGCATGAAGTATAAAGAAGAAGAAGAAGAAAAAAAAAAGCAACGTGGAAGATATTTTTTCTTCTCTTGTCCTTTTTTTTTTCTTTTTTTAAGATCAACTCGGAAACACATACATACGTAAACATTTATCTTATTCTGCATATTGAAAAATAACTATCTTATTTCGTTAATTATCTTATCATTCATACAATTTCTCAGTTCCTTTCTAAATAAACGTATAATCGTATTCATCGATTGTCTATTAGATTTTAATCCTGACAAAATCCTTTTATCAACATTCTCACTTCCATTCGTTCCTAACCTTAAGAAATGTGTATAAAAAAAAAAAAAAAGAAAAGAAAAGAAAAGGAACAAAGATAAAACGAAATAAAAAGACATTGCTTTCTCGTAAATTAAAGCGAACACAATTCTCGAAGCGAATAAGTAAGGAAGTTAAGAGAGAAAAAAAAGAAAAAAGAAAAAGGAAAAAAAAGAAGAAACCGTTTCATGTTTTTTGTCCTCTTCTAAACCGACATTTTTATCTCTTTCTCTTTCTGATTTTACCTTTGTCTTTCCCTACGTAGCTCTCTCCCTCTCTCACACACAGATTCTATCTATCTCTTTCTGAAAAGTTCAGAAACAAATCTCGAGTGGCAAAACTCGATCTCCTTTGTATATTTGTATGTGTGTGTATGTTTCTGTCTGTCTCTTTCTCTCCATCTCTCTCTTTCTCGCTCTGTTAGGTGACACGGGTAAGAGGCTCCGATTGACAGGAGATGTCGACGAGAGTTTGTTATCGACAGGCAATCGGCCATTGTGTCGTGCCGTTCGTCATGACATTCTCCTTCGTCCGTTACTAGATGCGCAGGTAACTACGTCACAGAAACGACCGTTACTTTGACTTTTTTCTTTCGTTTCTTTCTTTTTCTTTCTTTCTTTCTTTCTTTCTTTCTTTCTTTCCTTCCTTCTTTTCTTCCTTCTCTTTCCTTCTCTTTCCTTCTCTCTCTCTCTCTCTCTCTCTCTCTCTCTCTCTCTCTCTCTCTCTCTCTCTCTCTTACAAAAAAAAATAAGAAAAAAGAAAAGAAAGTATAGATCTTTTTACTTATCACGATAAAGATTCTCGTTCTAATTTTCTTTATCTCTTGAAACTTATTGTAATTGTTCATTCGATCATTATATTATATATAGTCTTTTTTATTTAGATAGACGATTTATAGGTTTATTCTCTTTTTCTTTTCTTCCTTCTTTTTATTTGTAAACCTTATGGTTTAATTTATAGGTTATATTTAAGTATTAGTTAACGTTCGATAAGTATAAATTATATCTAATAATGATACTCATATTAAATATAATATAAAGTTCTAATCATTAATATCGATATTATTGAGATAACATAATTTTTTCACCCTGTATAATTCTTTCTCAGAGATATATATATATATATATATATATATATAATTTTCGTTTCCCTATAAAAGAACAACAAATGGGATTACGGAAGTATAGGTTAAATTTGATTAAATATACCTAATAAATAATATCGATTAAAACCTAAACATGTTTAAGATTGTTTTAGATAAATAAAATTCGATTGTAATTATTAAGTATTAAGTATTGAATTAATCAACTGACTTTAAACGTTGGACACTTTTAAGCTTTGAAAGCTTTGAAATGCTTTCGGCAAGACGTAATAGCCTTTGAGAGAGTTCGCTTAATTGTTTGTACGTACGTATATACCTATGTATATATTTACTAACGTTTCGATTGTTATACCTCTTGGATTTAAACCATTAGGTTTTCGGGAAACGATTTGCTCTCGAGAAAGCAATGCTAGTGAACTAAATACAATTAACAAACAACTGGTTACCTTCAAATACTACGAAGTATTTATCTTTGTGGAATTTGTAGTAAAGTAATTTGAAGAGTCATAACTGTTATGGTATCTAACCTTTTGTTCGTCCTACGATAACATCTATATTATAGATTAACCTTTAAATTTTATATAGAACGTAATAAATTTGTATTAATTAGATATTCGAGAAACGAAAAACTAACCAACATTTTATGTATACTCACACACACGTATAGATAAGTTTGATTAATATTACTATTAATTTAATATTATAAATTTCGTGATTTTTAATAAAAAGATTAAATTTGCAACGATTACGATAATCTACGATGTTTCGTAGATATTTTTTTTTAAATAAGAATATGCGTTGATCTAAACGAAAATGTTCGATAAAAGAAACGAAAAAAAGACGTTTAATACTCGGAATTATTAATATTATTGTTAATTTCCTACGATTGAGAAGATCGAATTTTTAATAACTTTTTAATTTACTTTTTGTTTTTCTTTCCTTTCTTCGTTTTAATAAGAAGAAAATGTCGAAGAAACGTAACGTTTGGAAAAGATAGAAAGGATTAGAAAATCGTTCTCCTGGTGAATTTGTCTTCATTTCAAATGACACTTCGAATCTCGTCGAGAAAACCTGATAGAAAAGAAAAAAAGAAGAAAAAAGAGAGAAAGAAAAGAAAGTGAGAGAGAAAGAGAAAGAAACTCGATAGTTTAAATGCGTATTTCTTCGTGTAATTTTTTTATATCACATTTTAAATACGAAGAGTAAATAATTACCGGTATTAATAAAAGAAATAGTAGAAAATAATAAGAATCATCAAATTTCGCGTACATGTGAATATACGTCATCCTATTACGCATAAATATCTATATATGTGATATATATGTATACGCACATGCATATATATCTCATACGAATAAAAATAAAATTACAATTAACCTTAAATTGTCTCGGAAAAAAAAGAAAGAAAGAAAAGAAAATTATTTACAAAATAAATCTTATTTTTAACAAATCACTCGCGCAATTAAACTTCTTTTTCGTAACACTTTTGATAATACGAAAACGTTTGATTTTTATGATATGAAAAAATTATTTTATGCAATACAAACATTGTTAAGCAAACCTGATTAAGTTAATCAATGAGTGCCAAGCGAATCATTAAAGTCAATCATCAACGTTTATATGAATTGTACATCGTTCGTTACGTATTCGACTTTGGTTCTGCAGAAAAAAAAAAAAAAGAAAAGAAAATAGAAAAAAGAGAGGAACATTTTCAGTTTTCATTAAAGTAAGAAATTTCATTTGAAAGCCATGAAAAAGTCGATTCGTTCGTTCGCTGTTAATTTAATCGTAGAACAAGTCACGTACGATACAAGTACTTCTTATCCGTATTGCGTTTTCTTTGTATGTGTATATGGTTCCAGTCAATATATATGTATACGTATGTAGACGTATGTGTGTAATAATGACTAAACCGCATTAAACTCTAGTCTATACGTTTTAATTTGAATGGGTGTGTAAAACAGAATGAGTGCTCTTGCTCACGCTTCTTCGTGTCATTTTTATTATTATTATTATTATTATTATTACTATTATTATTATCGTTGCTTTATTTTTTTTCTTATCGTTAATATCATCATCATCGATATGTGCGATTGTTTAGTCTTAAGAAACATGAAAAAAATTGTTTATTTTGTTCTCTAATTTAAATTATTTATTTATTTTAATTCTATATATTATTTAATTATTAAACGAGAAAATGTATTTCTTTTTGTTAATATTCAAATGAACATTCAACAAGAAGTGTCCTTCTTGAAAAATGATCGAAAATTGTTTTATCAATTTTAAGGTTAAAATATTGACGAAAAACTAACACTTCAACGACAAATCTTTTATTAAAAAAAGAAAAAAAAATAGTTTATAAACAATTTCCTAATTATTTCTTCATTAATGATCGAACAATAGAATTACGTTCTAAGATTCTCGTGAAAAGCAAACAAAAACAGAGAAAGAAAGAAAGAAAGAGAGAAGGAGAGAGAAAAAAACGCACAAGTAATCGAGAAACATTTCCAACAAGAAATTCTCATAAAAAAGAATATGTTAAATGTAATAAACATTATAAAAAAAAATTTACTAATGTCATCATTTCTTAATCAAAACCGATCGAAAATGATTAATATCATTTTAATCGAACGATCGACTGATCCGTTTATACGTATGATTCATTCTGTATATTTACATTCGCTGCTCGAGGAGATGAAGACATTGGTTAGAATCACAAAACGTCTCTGACGACTCAAAGAAAGAAAGAGAGAGAGAGTAAGAGAGAGAGAGAGAGAGAGAGAGAGAGAGAGAGAGGTGTTTATTTCTATAATAATACATCTGCATTGAAAGTGATTATAACGGCCATTATTCCCGCTCAAATCTTTCCATCATGGCGAATCGGACACTTATTTCATTCCCTCCCTTTTCTTTCTATTTTTTTTTTTTTCAATTCAACTCTCTATTTCCATCCTTATTTCGAAATCCTATTTCTTTTACTTTTATTTTATCTCTAAACCGATATTTTCATCCTGTTTGGAAACAAGCAGGAAATATTTCCTTCGAATTTATTGGTCGCATAGTAATCATGGCGGATATTATTTATTACGAAACAGATAAGAACAAAATGGACGAAAACAAAAAATAAGAAGAAAAGAAAAGGAAAGACGATACTCGTCGTCGACCGTCTTTTATTTCGAACGTTTTGTTTTATCGATCGATTCGAATGTTTCTTTAAAAAATAAAAAAAATAAAAAAAAAAAGACAGTAAAAAAATTCGTACTGTAACAAAAGCTTTGTTTTCGAATCAAATATATATATATATATATATATTATACATGTATAATTACCTTCTTCCTCCATGTCGTCTGAACGAAGTGTCTTTCTTCCGAAAAAAATCTGGCTTCAATCCAAATAACCTTATTTTCTAAGAGATTCCGATGACGATCTTCGAGACGTCTTTTCAAATTCTATTGCTGCTTCTTATTCGTAACATGATCGTTGGATTCAATTCCGAATAATCGACGATAAAGATGTTGTCGTTTATTAATTTATTGTTGTTTTAATTACTTACGAAACTATCGAACTTTACCGATCAAGATCTTGTAAAAACGAACAAAAAGGCCGAATTCTCGCGAATAAACACGAACGTTTAATCGGATCCTTCGACAAATTTCTTCTATTATTTATCCTCATAACGATCGAAAACTTTTCTTCACTTTTCTTCTTTTATTATTTATATTTTATTATTATTATTTTTTTTATATCATTTAAAACGTGATTTTTCTTTATTCTTTCTTTAAAACTGGATTTTTGCAATCTAAAAATCCACCGATCCGTTTTCGCGGCCGCGAAGTCCGCAACTGGTGGCTGAATTGCTCCGCGGTCCGTTGGAAGCTCTCTTCTAGAATCCCTTCGAACTAACTCTGACGTTTGAAAGTTGCGCGCGAATTTCTCGCATTTGAATTCAACCCTTGAAAACAGTTTAACAATTAAATACAAACAAAAATTAATATATCGCGTCAATGTTTGATTATATCTGAGACTTTATCAAAAAGTAGATATTTTTTCTCTCTCTCTTTTTTTTTTTATATCTTATAAATAAATACGTATTACGAAAGAAATTCGATTTAACCTCAAAAATGCAAAAAATTACGTATTAACTTTTTGTTTTATTTAAGACAAATATATTTATATTTCTAATACTTTTAGAACGAAATTTTATTGATGATAGACTAAAAGTTGATCTTACTTCTTTTTTTTTTTTTTTTTTAATGTATTATTATAATATTATAATATAATTTTATATTTTTATATTATTTTTTATATCGTAAAATTTTTAATATAAAAAATATTTTTGAAAACGAGTAGATCGATGGTTTTAGAATTAAAAATAAACTATTTCTTTGTACATTTTTAAGAGAGAGAAAAAGAGAAGAATAGTATAGAAGATACTGTATATATTAAAGATACCAGATGTGTACCGATGAAACTTTTATTTGAAAAAGGCGTCTTAAGAAATCACATACTTATTCCCATTCATACATAAGCGACCACATATCCATACACACAGACACAACACACATATTCAAAGATCTTTTTACATGTATTTTTTTTTTGTTTCAAAAACTATTTGATATGCAGGCAGATTGAGTCTATCGATATTCAAATACTGTCGATTTTGATAATAATGGAATAAGTTTTTCTCTTTTTGTTTTGTTTTGTTTTCTTTTTAAATAAACTTGAACTAAAAAGGAACTTATCGATGCACGTACATAAGTTTTCAAAAGAATAGTTTCAAAGTATCACTTCAAAGAAATTCCATTTCACGTTCAATCCCAACAAATTTGAGTTGTTCAGTTGGACCGTATCTGTAATAAAAAATAAATAAATATAACATTTGTATTGTATATTTTTTATGTTTAAAAAAAAAAAAAAATCATAATTTAAATTTAATTTTACAGATGTACTAACCTATAATCAAAAAACAATTCTTCCCCTGGCTGAATAGCTCTTTTTGCAAAAATACCTATTCTATGATCACCATTAACCATCATAACTTTGGCATAACAATTAGGATTTATCGAATGATTTGCGAATCTTATTTTGTTTCCTTTGCGCGTTGCATCTACTACAAAATCTGTCAAACGAGAATAGCATATGTGGTTATACCGCGTCAACACTTTTTTATGATTATTATCTAAAATAAATACCATTGTTTAGATTGAATAGAAAACTGCACATGTATTTATCGTATACTTTTCCTCTTCTATCAGCTTCGTCTTGGCTTATAATTTCTCCACAGTATTCAGAAATAAATTCATTTTTGGCAGCAGATTCTTTTAAAAAGATTCCCCAACCAGCTACATCGGATGGTGCCATTAAAAGATGTTTATCTAAATAAAGATAACATATATCTTTGTAGATTTGTTTCTACATTTGATCAACGCATACTTTCTGTTATTTTAACTTTTTTTGATACTTACGAAGACCACGTTGAACGCTAACATTTTTACATGATATTTTAGTAATTTGAAATTGATCTGCCCCACATGTTTGACAAAGATCAGGATCACATTCCCTTACTGCTAGATAGCAAGGACATTGTTTTGTATTACACTGAGCTTTGCATCTACAGCCAGGAAATCGATTCTGACATTCACTGCTGCATTGACAGAATTTTTCGCAGAAGTTTTGCGCCTGTATACATGGACAAGAATTATCGCATTGACGGCCAGGATGATCGCACGGTGCGAAGTTGTGGACATGATTGGCACCTGTGAGTATGATTTTTATACATATGGTAAACGCAAACAAAAAAAGGAACGCGCGAGGATACTTCTGACTATGATTGTCTCGTTGTCTTTTTTATTATTTTATTATTTTTTTTATTATTATCATTAATAAGAAATTAATTACCAGAATCTTTTTTTAATTGTATCTTTCTGCAATGCATCGACCAAAGTCTATGTTTCTTCTTCTTCTTTCGTGGAGGTGTAAAATCTTTTAAATGTTCTACCGCTGGAATGTCTGAAGCTTCTTTTTGAGCGAATTGATAAACTTCCTGACAAGTTTTAGTCAACATAATTTGTGCTAATGCGCAAGGATTCCCAGGAAAAGCTTTATGTAAAGCTCTGAAAAGACTCTGTTCAGAACCTGTCCATGATAACTCACTTTCCGTCTTGACTCGTTTATCAAGACCTAATAAAGTGAAAGGAGCTTGATTTTCTGGCTGTGCTTGATCTTCCATCATTTCTTCGGATTTAACTTCTTTATTAACATTTTGTTTGAAATCTGTTGATTACAATGAAATGGAATATGTATCAATATTTTTATAATAATTTTTTCTTTACGAGTTAACAGTTCTAAGATATTATTTTACCTTGACAGCAACCACCTTGACTATATTTATTACTGTCGTTGCTGTCTTCGCTACTTGCTTCATTTCCAGAATCCACACTTGCTTGCTTTCTTACTTTTCTAGGACCACCTCTTTTATCATCTCCTTCGTCATCTTTTATATCTGCTGCTTGTGCAGCAAGTTTTTCTTTCATACCTTCCTGAATTGGAAATAATACGAAAACGTAGTTTGATGTTTTATCGAATAAATTGCTATGCATTTCACACACACATACGCGCGCACGCACACACATACACACATCTTACCAAATGCATATAACATTCTGTTCCACAGGGTTCAGAAAATGGCCTCAAGTCCGGACCTTTTCGTTTGAGTAAATTTGGTCCTGGATGGCAGACTTGAAGACCTAAAATTAATGGTAAAACTTTAAGATTGAACATAATCCTAATCTATTATATCGCGAATGGAGAGAAATTTAGTAGACAGAGCGATGAACGACGAATGAAATACGATTGTGGATGAACCCTTGGCGATGCCTCCGTGCTAAACAAAAAAAAGCGTTCGATCGAATGCGCTCGTTTGTATGCAATGTTGTTCTTTACCTTGCGGCGAGGTCCCCCTGGCTGCTACGATAAATCAGGAATCACAAATTATTGTAATTAATATACATCCAGCTTCGTAGTCATATAGAATGTAAATCATCAATAAGTTGTATCTAGAGGCTGTGCGTATAAGGAGATAATTTGCATATCCTTGTAACGTCTTTCTTTATTCCTATTGCGATGTTGCCTGACAAGATACAACTTGAGAGTAATAACATTAAACTAGCTGTCTACTCACGATGTAAGAAGCAGTCATATTTGAAGCATCTTCTACAGAAGAGCGTGTGAAACGAATGCATAGTCTGCTCTCTTGGTACACTTTTTGCATTTACACCATCGATGTTAGGAGTACATTCTGGTGGCAATACATTTGGATCTGATCTTTCTGTTAGTTCAATGTATTTTTCTTTTAATTCTTCGGGTCTGCCTTTATCAGGAAACATGCTAGATATTGCCTAATATAAGAAAATCTATTAGTAATATTAAACTTATATAAAATCATTTTATAAAACTGATAGCTTACATTAAATATGTGCATGGATGGGAATGGTGTAGCTTGAGCTTTCGAATCTTCTATTGGTTTTTCCACCGATACTTCTGCTTTAACATCGTCCTTATTATCTTTGTCATCATCCTTTTGATCTTCTTTTTCTTTAGATTCTTTTCCTTTTTTAGTATGTTCTCTTTCTTTATCGTCTCTTTCATAATTAACTAAAGCATTTACTAAATCGACAAAAATAGAATCGTCCATAAAACCAGATACCCTATCTCCGTGTACCTGTAATATAATAATAACAATGTAGTACATTAAAACACTTAATATATTAATAATTCTTTTAAAATATTCTTTATTACTTTTCCGTCATAATTCTTAATAAGTTCTTCGATAAAAGTTCCATCTTGATCTAAGATTTCATCTCCCATGTAAGGAATGTTGTGTAATACAGTTTCATCTTCTACCATAAAATTCTGTTGTATCGGTGCCCATGTATACATTGTAGGTATCGGAGTAACAGCATTTATTATTTTAACAGGACATGTTTGTACTTCACCGTCAGAACTAGTCACCTCTGCTTTTTTCATGCAAGATACATGAGGTGGAATATCATGCATAGCAAGCCACATTGCTTTTCCATCCGCCCATCGTTTTTGTTCGGTTATAAGAAGTTCTAATTGAGAAAATTTTTATTTATATATACAATAATGCATGATATATATCTTTATTATTGAACACAATTCGTTTTAATCGGATTAAAGTGTAAACATAATCATTTTTTGAATACTTGCGCAAACTTTTCAATCGAATAATAATAAAAACAATAAATAAATAAAGATAAAAGAATAAACAAAAATATGAAAGAAATATTCAAATCATTATGAATTTTTAAAAGTGTACTAACCAGTCATAACCTTGCGATTCTGATTCCACGCAATTTTCACTTCGTCCGCTCGTTTATACCTCTTTATTTGCCTCAATCGCATATATTCCGATTTCACACGTTTTCTCCATTCTGCCGAAACTTTTGCCTTTGACATTGTGAATAAAAATAAAATATCATTAATATCGTAAAAGAATTTAAACGAAAATCTTGCGATGCGAAGTATCCCACTTGACGCCAACGACGATCACAGCCACCAAGCTTCATTCAATATGAAAGAGAATTATCTCGTCGAGCGTCGATTTTAATTTTGATTTGTTATGCCAGATGGCGCGCACATCGATGTCGATTTAGCGATTAGTTTCGTCAACTCTTGATACGAATATAAATATTTAGTTAATTATTAGTATCGTGTAAATGATCATTTTTAGTATTAGTTAATTTTTCATTTGATTTTTTCTGAACTCGTAACGCTTATAGATGGTCAAATTGACTCGGCAGAAAATAGTTCCTTTTTGGTTACGCGACAATAGCGTCACGTGCCTGCAGCGCCACATGGGTGTTAACCAATCAGCATGGACTTATTAGCCTTACTGTCGTTAATATATATAAGAGGGAGCCAATTACGATTAAACGTATCAAGCGGACCAATCCGCTTTCACACTTGTCTATTTACGATGACGGTATCTTTGTGTTGTTCTATCACTTGATTATAGTTGATTTTGGGCAAACGCTTCCTCTCTTCTCGTAGTCGCATGTAGACATAAAATGGCGTCGTCGAAGGGTCAACGGTGGATGGTTGATTCAGGGATTCTGCGTAAAAAAAATGGTGAAGAGGAACCACAGGAGCTGTTGGTGTTCGGATATAGCTGCAAATTATTTCGAGACGATGACAAGGCGAAAATGATTGATCAGGGGAAGCATTTGATACCATGGATGGGCGATAACACATTGAAGATAGACAGGTCCGTTTCCCTAACCTAGAAAAAATTTATGATCTAGGATATTTATTCTTGCATAAACACATCATATATGTAACGTTTAGAAGAATGATCTCAGATTCAAAAAAAAAAAAAACAAAAAAAAATAAAAAAAAATAAAATAATAATAATAAAAAATAAATAAATAAAAAAACTGCAGTGAATGACACTCGAAGAGACAGTACCGTTACGGTTACTGCAAATAGTTAATGTGCAGATAAGCAATCTGGAGACTGTTTAAGGTTTCTGCAGGTGTTGGCCGTATGAACGCGCAGTGTTGAAGCGCGATATGCGCTCTGCACGGGCGCAGAATAAGGTGCTCTTGTGGCTTGGCGCTTATGGCTGACCATCTGTGCAGCAGCAAGGTGAGACACAGCGTAGAGAGACAAATGGCAAGCTGACGGTTATAGGTATTTATGACCGTTCAGCATGGTATGTATTAGCGTCTTAGATTCAGCTGTGCTGGCAACAATGTACGAATTACCAAATGCATTATGCAACTTTGATAATTTCTCTATGTTGCGATATACATTCTACGTTTATGTGTATACTCTGCATACAATTTGTGTATAAATATTGAATGTACAGCATACGTGTCCAAGATGTAACTGGAAACATATATTAAATTATATAAAATATTTTGTTTTGCATTTATATTATAAATATTTCTTGAAATTTAGGCAAGCTGGATTGTGTACACACATGTCGAAGGCATTGCAGCATTTATTCTGAAACTGTATTCTTCATCATCCAAGCGAACACTTTGTGAGAATTTTTAAGTGATTTTCTATAAACTTGTATCTTCAATTTTTCAACTTTTTTTCTTTATTTAATTTGGTGCTGCTTAATGTTCTATGTTTTATTACAATTCAACGATCGATACTCAAACTACTCTTGCTTTTTATCTGAATAATGCAATATGTATGCTCATTGCAGTTAGATCATTTTATTTTCTATATTGCTACTTATATCTAGCAGTATTACAACTAATTTCAATGTGCAATGATACAGCTTTTGTTAAATATTAAACTGGACATATTGTTACGGACCATATAATAATTATTCATGTAATTTGTAAATGTAATGCAATATATATGTATACTTATATATATGATATTTGATTAGATAAAAAGGACAAAATGTTTTACATAATTCAATATATGGTTCTATGTTTTATACATCTAAGTAGTATAAAATATAGTGACAAAAAAGAAATAATCTATGAACTTCATAAATTATTTATAATCAATATGTAAGCATTTATGAAATTATCATAAATGTTGCTATCTTGTAAGAAACAAAGCAGCAAATTGCATCTTCAGAAACAAACAGTATAATAATGCGTAGTAAATTTATTTTACAAAATACATTGTACATAGTGTATTTAATTTGAAAGTTATGCAAAGAAATAAATTACACATAAAGACATGTCATTCAACTTTGTATGACTATATTTTATTTCAGAGAAAACTCTTTGTGGTGGGATTCTCTTCATAAATTATTTTACAGATGCCGCGATTAACAAAATTTATGTAAAAAAAATATCATTTTCCTTCTCTAATTTAAACATTGTATGTGTATAGATACGATGGACGTGGAGCACTGGGGGATTTAAGGATTCATGAGCCACCGGCAGGTGGTTTTGATCAACGGACAATACTCACAGAGGATGAACTTAAAGTTGAACAGCTCTGTGACGAAGAAAGATACCGATCCTTGTATAATAATGACGCAGAAGATTCCATGTATCATGGTATGGTTCATATAAATATTTCTAAAACTCTAAATTAACTATTATTCTGTCTAGAACCATTAAAATTAAGAATTACTAACGATTTTAATGTATTACCCTTTTTCTTGGCATTAGAAGAAGAGATGAAAAGATTGCATCAAGCATTGGAATCAGAAAATTCTTATACTCAAGTAGCATATAATTATAACGAGGATGAAAACAATTCCAAGTTAGCGTGCGAAGACTCACAGAGTCCAAAACAATCAGAAGGATCGCAAGAAGAGGATCAAGCTTTTGTACCGCCGCCAGATCTTGAAATACCGGAAGGCATGACAGTGGTAAGGTCATTGAAATAATATTATTTGTAGGAAATTTATCTATGAATTTATTCGGATATCAAAAAATTAATTGATAATGTATTTTCAGCCCGAGACACAGAAGTTAAATGCAATTATCACAAAAACAGCACTATTTATTAGTCGTCAAGGGGGCCAAATGGAGATTCTTCTAAAGGCGAAACAAGCGAACAATCCGCAATTTTCGTTCTTATCGATAGGTGAACCGCTACATCCGTATTACAAGTTTGTGCTGGAAGCTATCAAGACTGGAAAATATAATCCTGAAAAACAACCTGAAAAAGAAGAATCTGGTATGCATACTATTTTCTATAAAGCAGCATCTTGTAGTAACATTATCAAAGTTGACATTATTGAGTTGAAGTAATTGAAGCAACATAAAGCAGGATATGATTACCCACACCTACTTTGATTCTACTTAGTTTTTCTTGACGTAAGTATTGCCACAAGTTCCTGTTACTACTACGTCGGTTTTTATCTACACGTGACAAATGTAACTCATTTTTGGAAAAAAAAAGATGCAATTATAAATTTGTACTCATTGGTTTGTTTTTTTAACGACAGAACCTGAGGAAGAATCAGATGAAGATGATCAACCATACCTTCACCCAAGCCTAGCGCCATCATTTGCCAAAGTAGAAGCGGTATGTTTTCTTCTAATATATACATTGTCGTACAAACATAATAACTTTTTATAAAAGACATAAAAAAAAAGTGCTTCCTAAGCTGTTAGAAGATTCAGAACAATTGGGATATTTACCAAATTTGGAAGCCTCCCAAAGAGTCACAGGTTTACCTCTGAAACTATCTACTTTTCTAACGGTGATTTCAAAAATACAATGGATCATAGGATGAAATGTTAATGTTACTCTACTACACTAATTTATGTGTCATATATTTCTGCTTCCAGGGCTGATTCTGGTATGCATTGAACCTATCCTCCTACCCCCTTTTGTTGTTTATCTGTACTCATTCAAAATCCATATATAGTTCTATTCATATGAGATTCATTAACATATCATATAGCATTTTCTTCAGAGAGACATACATCCGCATAAATCGTATTAGGAAATTAATACCCCATTTTGTAAAGTTAAGCAAGTCTAATTTTCAATCATCAGCAGATTTCATAAAGTACAGAAATACATTTATTTTAATAGCGTATCCCAACATTTCCTTTTTGTACCTGGAAATATATATACACGTTCCTGTCTTCAAAACATATGCCTCTGTTTTTTATTAATTATCCATCTCTTCTTTGGAGGGAATATCTTTGTAGGTGATAATATATTTTTCCTACTTATAATCTTCCATAAAAGAAATACGCAAAGTAGTTTATGAATATTTCTAAAAGATATGTTTACTTATTTCTAGGCTCCTAGCATACCAAGCATACAGTACAAGCCCTCTGCGGACTGTGCTTATTCAATGCTTGTAAACAAAATCACAGGAAAACCACCGCCACCTAAAATACCACAGTTATTAGATGTTGGTGTTCAACAAATGCCGACTTCTGGATATTATCAGCCGATTGTGCCACAGGTAAATTATTCTACAACTTTCGTAGACGAGTTCGAATTACGATCAAAATATAGTTAAACGAACCTTCATATTTTCTACAGAGTTATACTCCGTACACCGCAACACCTTTACAATATTCGCATGGTCCAGTTATATACGGACCAAACGGTCAAATTCAATCTCCACCTCAGCTACCAGTACCGGCTGTACCTGTTGTTTCTACCGAAGAATCTACAACGCCAACGCCTCAAGCAAAAGAAACACCTTCTTTAGTACCCTACGGACCAACACCGCCAAAAACATTGAGCAGACCATCATTCATCGTACCACCGGCAGACGTCCAAATAATTATCGACAAGATGGCGAGTTACGTAGCAAAAAATGGCCGAGATTTTGAAGCTATAGTAAAAAATAAAGGTGATCCAAGATTTAACTTTCTCGAATTGTCGCATCAGTATCACGGATATTATGCGCACAAATTGACCATGTACGAAGGGGCCATAAATCCTAAAGTTTTGACCGAAGAAGAATTACTTCAGAAGCAGGAGCCGCAAGAGGAGAAGCAAAAGAAGCTGGAGGAATTACAGAAGAAACAGCAAAGAATGGAGGAAGTACAAAAGCGTGTGAAAATGATACAAGCTAAGAAGAAGAGCGATACGAAAACGAAACAAAGTCCGGGAAGCAAACAAATCACTACTGTATCGTTTTCTATAAAGAAACCAAAGGAAGGTGAGAACGTAATTATTGAAAAGAGAAATGCCTTGCCGTTAGAAGAGAGTGACGATGAAATGGAACCCGAAAAGAAAGAAACTAATTCTAAACCAAGTTCCCCGCAAAATTGTAACGAACAAACGACTGCAATAATAAATACCGATAAAGAAACGCCAAAGGTAGAAATGAAGAAATCTAAGAGCGAAGAAAAGGAATTGGTCGATCTGACCGATGACATACTCGAAGATTGTCAATTAGAGATAAGGCACAAGCAAGTCGAAGATAGAATAAAAGACAAATTAGTTGCAGCGGCCCGTGACAAATTAGCTGCTACGTCCAGAGAAAAACAATTACAATTGGAACGAAAGAAAAAGGCGGCCATGTTTTTAAGTCAGATTCAAACAACGAGCTCCAAAATTGGTACTTCTACGACACCTAATATAAGAAAAGACGATTCCGACGAGGTTTACTCCGTTCCATCGCCGTCCTTGGAAGATGATAATAAATCAGAAGAAATAAAAATTTGTGGTAATTCGTTGATGGATCGATTGAAGGGTGCAGATTTAAGTGGGAAAAGATCACGTCAACGATCTAGAAGTCGTAGTGGAAGTCGTAGCCGTATTGAGAGACATAAAGTTCACAAAAAACACAAGAAAAAGAAAAGTTCTCACAGAAGGTAAAGTATATGTTAACAAAATAAAAAAGAAGAAAAAAGAAAACCTCTCTTTCTTTCTTTCTCTCTTTCTCTCTCTCTCTCTCTCTGTCTCTCTCTCTTTTTCTCATATATATATACATATATGTGTATGAATATGTATATATATATATATATATATATTATGATAAACATTTTTGATTTCTTTTTGATTACAGCAGTTACGACAGTCCAAGTAGCTCTCGTAATCACAGATCTAAGAAAAGCAAAAAATCATCTTCGAGACATAGATCTCGATCACGAACTCCGTCGCACAGACATCAACAAAATGTACGAAGAAAAGGGAGCAACTCGAGTTACTCTGATTCGAGCTCGTCTTGAGATACTTAAAAAGCGTTTTTTTTTTTTTTTTCAAAAAAAGAAAAAACGTGTTTTCTCTCTCTCTCTCTCTCTCTCTCTCTCTCCCTTTTTTTCTTCTTATTTTATTTTTTTTTTTGTAAGAAATAAGGATTAAGAGATAATCGTGTAAAAAGTTTCTTTGTAAATATATGTATATGATTACATACTTGGATGACATCACAGCGATAAATGACGTTTCATACTGTTTTTTGTCAAACAAAACATACAAGAAGAAATACAATTTACTTAGTCCAATACAGTTCATAGGTGAATATATATATATATATTTTTTTCTTCCAGTTTATTTATTTTCTTTTTTATTTATTGTTTCTTCATGAATTATCTATAACTTTTCCATTCCGTCGGAGTACGTAGTTATTATCATCATCACATTTTCCTTAAAAGAAAATAACAAGTATCACGATATATGTTTTTTATGTAATATGGTATGGGTTATCACATTCAAAGATTTCCATAATTATCTAAGTATTTGCAAGTCAACTAAATTGACGTTTACGATATAGATATCAAATGCGAATGTATATATACACATATATGTATATATATATATTACATATGTACGTATGTTTGTATGTATGATGATTGAATGTATCCATATATGTGTATAACTCGACTAACCGTATGAAGGATCTCCCTTGAGCACTTTAACGCAATTAGATATGCGAACTAATTTCATACGTCGAATATATCGTTATAGTGTTCATTGACTTTATTGCATCAACGAGATGTGCTGCGTTCAAAGCAATTGCCGACTACACTCGGATTCATGCATCTCGATTACCGTCAATTGTGTGAATTATGATGAAAGACTCGATCGAACTATTTTAGGAATGATCAAGAAAATTTAAAAGCCCAAGTCTTTGATACCTTTCAATTTTCAACGAAACGTATCATGTCAATATTCCTCATTTTTATTTATTTATTTATTTACTTTTTTTTTTTTTGTACTTCTCTCCCTTTTTTTTTATTTTTCTTTTTTTATTTACATACTCATCTATGTAATCATCAATGAGATTTAAAATGATATTTTTTTGAATAATTTTTTCATTCGATTATCAAGCAGTTTGAAAGTTTTCACTGTTTGGTTTACAATGAAACGTGTGTTTTCTTATTTTCTTTTTATTGTTTCTTTTTTTTTTTTTTTCTTTTCTTTCTTTCTTTCTGTGTTGTTACATTCATTGGTAAAAGAAGAGTTACTTCTTTCATAAAATAACGAGTTATTATTATTATTATTATTATTACTACTACTATTATTATTAATATTATTATTATCATTATTGTTACGTATAAATTTATGTATTAACATGGGGGTTCCAGGAAGAGGATTTTTTCTGTTGACAAAGATACTATTCATATGAGTTCACGGTCATATATAATATCATTTGATTAAATTATAATTTTATTTACGATTCTCTTTTTTGCTCCTTTTAATTGCTCCTTTCATTCGCAATGATACGAAAATAGTGATACGTCGTTCGCTTTTACTTTCATTAAGAAAAAAAAAAAAAAAGTAAATATTTCATAAAATCTTATGTATTACTGGTACTTAGTATCCTTTGTTGCTATTTATATTTCTCTGTATTAGTAAGAGATAACGGATATTAAATAACGTGCGTGCGAGAGAGACCATACGTTGAACAACCTAGGGTCAAAGGGGGGAATTGTCTGAGATTTATAAGTTAACTCTGTTAGATTGAACGGGTCAGTCAGTGTTGTATACCCAAAGAGCAAACATATCAAGGAACCAAGTTATTTCATAAGAAAACATTTTTCAATATGTCCGCCAAAATGATGGTAAGTATGAATTAAATATATACATTTTTTAAATTATGATATTTTCTCTTTTTCTTTTTCTTTTTTTTTTCTTCTCGTAATGTTTCACCTACTTAGCAAATTACAGGTATTTTCTAATATTGATATATACTCTCCATAAAAATATATGAGAATATGTTACATATACATTTCTTTTTGTAATTGTAATTGAAAAATATTTTTAATATTTTAGATTGAAGATTTGAAAAGAAAATAAAAGATAGATCAATTAACTTCTTACGAATCTGTTAATTATATTATATGTTATATGATATTAATTATTATGTAATTGTTATATATTTAATTAATGTCATAATTCCATTTTTCTATATATATATATTTTTTTCTTTTTTTTTTTTCATTATAATTGACGTTCCGTACTATGTCGAAATTTTGAAAAAAGAATATTGACGAAATTTTTTCAATCTGTTAATTATATTATATTTAATTAATCAATATGATAGAGATTTGTGTTATCGAAATGAGCTAAAAGTGTTTTTTATTATTGCTTTTTTTTTGTAACAGATTTTTAATATCACAGTAGTCCTTATTATATTAATCATTTCAAATCATTTGTAATTATTTAATTCCAATTTATAATAATTAATTAGAATAGAATAATTAATTCCAATTTATTTGTAATTTCTTCAATCTTAAGAAACAATAACTTTGTTAGAAACGATCTAACGAGTTAATGTCATAGAGAAAATACTATAAATGAATTTGAAGAAAAATGAAAATAAATATGTAAAAGAAAATTCGATCTATCAAACTGAAAGTTTATTATTATTAGGACTAAAACAAAAAAAAGAAAATAATTTTGGAATACATATATATATGTATATATATACATATAAAATGATCATTTGCAGTTACGTGATCAAGTTACCTCGATTATCGATCCTTCCGAAAAGCTTCGACCGGAGCCAGTATATGCGGGGAAATTGAAAAGCGACTTTAGAAACTTTATCATAGATCCAGCAGATGAGATCAAGGAACGTGTACGCAAGACTTACGAGAACATGCATACTAATCAAACGGTCGAGTTTGTGCGTTGTTAGTATATTATAACATATTGATTATCGCACTTGTTGCATATTAACAGACTCGTAATGTGACGTATGTATATACATATCAACGTGAATGATTTATACATATGAAATGATATATTACGTATGAGAATGTAAATAATGCATATTATATATATCATCTATAATAATCTGTTGATATTAATGATCTTTTCTATCTCTCTCTCTCTCTATATGTATATATGAAATATATATATATATATATATATATATATATATATGTATGTATAATATAGATCATTAATACATATAATAACATCGTGAAAAAATATTATTTTATTATTTAAAATAATATAATATATTATATATATATATACACACATATAGATAATTAATAATAATATATAGAGAGAAAGAGATAACTTGATCTATTATCGATGTTGATATATACATATGTCATATATAGATCATTTATATCGATCATTGTTCGACAAGATCGACATTTTCCTTATTCTTTTTAAACGATTGCGAATTAACCCTTAACCAATGATGTCAAATCTACTATAATCCTCTTTTGAATAATTTTTCAAGCATCTTTTAAAAAGATACTATTACAACAATTAAAAAGATCGAATTCACGTTTGATCGTTTAATAATCATTTTCTAGATCATTGATCTATATTCATGAATTTTATCAAATCCTAAAAAAAATAATATTGATCAAATAAACATTCATATAAATCATTATAATTCTATCATATAACGAGATATTAATCAAAACATAATAAACAATAATATAAATACCGTTTACATATATTATCAGCTTTTAATACTTGAATCCAAATTTATCAGCTCGTATGAAAGAATGGCTACAATTCAACAAAGCCAGAATGACGATTAAAGATGCTCTTATCAAATTAAACGATCTGATCGATGAGAGCGATCCAGACACAAATTTACCAAATATCGTTCATGCTTTTCAAACGGCCGAATCTATAAGAAAAGATCATCCCGATTTAGATTGGTTCCATTTAACTGGATTGATACATGATCTAGGAAAGGTACATTATATATTCAAAGACCTACCCGATATATGTATAAGTATGTATACAAAAAAAAAAAAAAAACAAGACGAAACAAAAATTACCAAAAAAAAAAAAAACAAATCCATGTGTTCGTCAAAGATCGTTCATTAATAAATATTTTAGATTATGGCATTCTATGGGGAACCACAATGGGCTGTTGTGGGTGATACATTCCCTGTTGGTTGTGCATGGGCTGACTCCATAGTCTACAGGGACACTAGCTTTGATAATAATCCTGATGGCAAGGACTCTCGTTACAAGTATGAATTATCAATGAAATCTATAAATAAAAAATGATCTATAACATATTTAATATTAATAATATTTTTATATATATGTTGGTGTATATATTATAGTACAAAATATGGGATGTATAAACCTCAATGTGGTATAGATAATTTGATGATGTCATGGGGTCATGATGAATATCTTTATCGTGTTATGGTTCATAACAATTGTAAATTACCTGAGAAAGCACTTGCTATGATTCGTTATCATTCGTTTTATCCCTGGCATGCTGGTGGTGATTATATGCATTTTTGCACACAAAACGACTTGGACAAACTCAAATGGATCACTGAGTTTAAGTAAGTAATTTTTTTTATTTTTTTTCTTGTTTTCGTTTTTTCTTTCTTTCTTTGTAAATCACGTACAATGTTTTTATTTTTCCTGTAAATAAAATAATTTTTCACTTTATTTCACAGTAAATATGATTTATATACAAAAAGTGCTGGCGTACCGGATATTGAGAAATTATGGCCTTATTATGAGAAATTGATCGAGAAATATATTCCTGGCACGTTAGAATGGTGAATGGAAAATATTGAAAAACAAAAGGGACATGAGTTACGCTTAATTAATTATTCTTTTTGTTTTTTTTTTGTTTCTGTACATACATACATATATTTCTGTTAATGGTTTTTATGGGCTGACTCTTATTCAAACGTACATAATATAAATATATATGTGTGTATATATATATAAAATTTATTATTAATTTAATTGAAATAATCTACATATATATATATATATATATATATATATATATATATATATTCATATTTAATAATCGTAATAATGTTTAATAATAATTATAATATATATATATACACGTTTGCAAATTTAAGTTCATCGCGACGACCTTCTTTTTCCTTTATTGTTTCGAAATTTCTCGAGAGAATGAGTCGACTATCGTTAAAAGTCGTAAAATTAATCAATCAAGATCATAGCGATACTAACGTTCAATTAGATGAGTAATTTTCGTGTGCATTGACTCACTTCGAACGAAACTAATACTACGTACTTTTCATGAGAGCTCATTTAAATTCGTTTGAATTCGCGGTAAAATTTCAACGATTCGAGGAAATTAGCGGGAAACTTTCAACGATTCGAATGAAACTCATTGATGCTAATGAATTCAACCAACCAATGAAAGGATCGTTAATCGTAACCTCTAAAAACATTTCTTTTTTCTTTGAAAAAATATGTCGATAATTAAATAATTCTTTAAACAAATGAGTAAAGCAATCAAGTGAAGTCCGTTTAAATTCGTTCGAATTCGCGGGTTTCGATGATTCGACTAAATTCGTTTTGAACCAATTAATCCGACCAATGAAAAAAATCCACTGAATTTAAAAATATCGTTCTTCTTTTCTTTGTTTTTTTTTCTTAGCGAAAATACGTCAATGATTATATAATTTTACTAACAAATTGTTATTACATATACTTTATTAAAAAATATAAATCTTTTTAAATCATAAGATATTTATTGCTAACTGTAAACAACGATAAGAGTTATCGAGTAAGTGATCATTTATATTCTCGGTCGTTTTTTAACGAAAAATTATAATTAAATTTTCTAATGGACAGTGTTTTCAAATAAACTGCGCATGTGTAATACTTATATATATATTGTGAATATAAGACAACACAAAGAAAAGTCAAGTAAGTGATTATTTATTCTTTGTCGTTTCTTCGAAGAGAGAGAAAGAGAGAGAGAGAGAAAGAAAAAGAAAGAGAGAAAGAAAGAAAAAGAAAGAGAGAGAGAGAGAGAGAAAGTATTTAGACAAAAGTAAGAATGAAATCTTTAGAAATGAATTGCTTGGAATTTCTTTCGAACATTTTTCCGACGAGTTCTCGTAGAACGTTAAACAAAGATTTTGACGTTCACTTGTTTAACGAACGAGGGAGCGGCTCTTTCAAACGTTTCGATAAAAGTCGTCATAGTTTAGTGTGTGTCCGTGTGTAAATAAGTTGTCTATGGTAAGGTAATATACATAGAAGCAATATATGTCGTTCTACAATATTACCGTTAGAAACTTTTCACAATAAACCGTAACCATCTCTACCTACTGTGCTCTACACCTATTCAAAGTATTACCTAGATAAATTGAAAGCTTGTCACGACTAGGACTGTGTCGTAACAAATCGAGAGTCGTCTCTTTTTATTGTTTTCCTCGTAGTTCGGACAATGGTATCTTTTTTCTTCTTTTTTTCCTGTTTCTTTTTCTTTTTTCCTTTTCTTTTTCTTTTTTTTTCTTTCTTTTTTTTTTTTATTACGCATAACGTCATACACGTATGTAGTTTCTTAAAATCCCAATTTTCCCGCGAAAATTCGTTCACTACGAAAATCGAAGATTACGAATACGATGATACGACGAAGAAAGTTTGACAAAAAAAAAAATCGATCGATCGATCGAAGTAAGTGATAAAAATAGTCTTTTTTTTTTTTAATTGTTTTTTTTTCTTGTATTAAACGATCTTTCACGATTGTTTCGTACGATCCTCATTCTCCCGCGATAATTCGTTCAAAACGTAAGTTGAAGTTTCCAACTAACCTTATTGTACGTTGAAACAAAAAAAGTAAAACTAAGTTTCTTCTTCTTTCTTCTTTTTTTTTTTTATTTTATTCGAACACATTCGTACGTGAAATCGATCGATTGATCGAAGTTAGCGAGGAAGAATTCTTTTCTTTGCTTCTCTCTCTCTCTCTCTCTCTCTCTTTTTTCTACACGTTTTATTTTTATAAACACATACTACACTTTATTACATTACGTATACATATTCTAGAATTGAAAAAAGATATTTTCCAATAATATTTGCACGCCAGATTTTATGCACTCTTACGAAATACGCGGGAAAGTATATTTCTATGACGTCAAAACGCAGCTCAATGTTAATTCTTAAAAAAAATCGTTAGAATCTTGTCGTGTGACTTATGTTTTTATACAAGTTATAATTTCTTATTTCTTGTCAACAATGATGCTTTTTGATTGGCTAATTTTCATTTGGATTTAATTCGTAATTGGTAGGATTGATTTCGCGAATCAATCAAGTAACCGGAACGGTAGTTAGCGCCATCTTCGGAGAATTTTTTAAGTTAACGATCGTCTTTTGTTTTATATCCTTTCTTCCGAACGACTCGAAGCAGATTTGAAATAGTCTTCCAAATTTTTTAATTCTTTTTCTTACAAACAGAGAAATCTGTTGAAAAAATCGTCGAGATTCCAATCATTCGTAAGTATAATATTGATGACGAATAATATTCGACAAAAATTGTTGATTTCATTTCGTTGGAAATGTATAAAAAAAAAAAAAACGAAAAAGTATTGGTTTTCTTCTTCTTTTTTTTTGTCTGAAACGACCGTTATAAGGAAGTGAAAATGGCGTAAACGTGAAGCGATCGTTAATCATTTTCGCAGTTAATATTTCTTGAATCCTTGAAGATATCATCGATCTTCTTTTCCTAATGATTTAAGTATGTTAGATAAGATAATTTCTAAATATTCGACCTTTTTCTTTCTTTTTTTCTTTTCTAATACGTTCCTCTCAAATTTCAAGACACGAGGAGGGTTCGTTCGGAAAGTTTGAAAAGCTGGAAGTGGATACCGGAATTTTTTGTTAGAAGAAGAAGGAAAAAGAGAGAAAGAAAAAGAAGAGGAAAAAAGAAAAGAAGAAATAGAAGAAGAGGAAGGAACTAAGTAAGAATGATTTATTTTTAGACATTTTTTCTTTCTTTGACGAAAAAAAGTAGATTTGTAGAGAATATATAGGGTGTCTTATTTTAATTCATCGTAATCACACATGTTGGATTGAATAGATTAGATTTGAATAATAATAATAATAATACTAATACTACTACTAATAATAATAATAATAGTAATCTGTATATCGAGAAATTTCTCGAACATTTCGAAAAGAGAATTTTATCGAATAGAATAGATTAAAATCAGACATTTTTGTTATATATATATATATATTAATAAATTTTTCGAATAATTTCAAAGACAAAAATAAAATATAACAATTATAAATATAGCCAATTTATTTTTTATAAATAATTAGAAAATTTAATTTTTACAATGTTACAAATAACATTAGTTTAAAGTCAGACACCCTGTATATGTAAACAAATTTCTAGAAAAACATTTCTAAAACGTACAATTAATTTTTTAATTTGATCTATTGAATCAATTAATATCTGACACCCTATATACACACACACAGACACGCACGCACGCACGCACACGAACGTATATATATATCATATATATTATACATATAATACGTATATATAAAAAAATTTGTTAAATAATTCAAATAATTTCAAAATCGATGATATATATATATATATATATATTGTTTTGGGTAATTAATAGAAAATAAAAAATATTTTAAAAATTGATCATAAGTAGAGATGTTACGTAGTATAATAAGACGACGCATAATAATAATAAAAGCTTGTAATGAATCGTTGCGTAGGGCCGCGTGTCGGCACGAAAGGCACTTAAGTCGGGGGAAGCTTTACAAGCCACGTGCATGCGTGGTTTCGCGAGTAATTGAAAACGCATCGACTTCCGAGAAGACCCGTCGATCCTCGGAAACTAAAACTTATCTAATATCGAACGATATATTGTATAACCTCTAAATTTTGAAGCCCCTTGTTTTTGCACGCGTGAGAAAAATTCAACTCTCAACGATCTCGATCGTTTCATTTTCTTTTCTTGTTTTTCTTCTTTTTTTTTCCAATGACTCCAATACTGATGAACTTTTTACCTTAACGTTAACTTAATCATTGAAATATATTATCACCGTGAAGTCAAGGAAATATATGAAAGTAGAAAACTAAATATTATTAGATAATATAAATATATTTTTTATGATAGCATTATTTTTATTATTATTATTAATAATAATATTAATATTATTATTAGGAAACAGTTTGTTGTATTTGATTATATGAAACTAAAGATTGTGACTTATTAACTTTCTTTAACAACATGTAACTTTCAAACCGATATACTTATGTATCTAGATTTTTTATATGTTATTTAATTTTTCTATTAGAAAATAAATTATAAATTTATGATGATTAATGTTTGCTAAATAAATATAAATTATACTTGTTATAATATATTTATATTTGTATATCTTTTTCTAATTAATAATAGGTTATGATAATTATAATTAATTCACTATTTAATCATAAGCATAATCTAATTAGTTATGTATAGTTAAGTACCTGTATTATAAACTGATAATTATTCTAAATGAATTATTTATATTCAATATAATTAGATATAAATAATATTTATATAAATAATATAAATGTATATATTTATCATTTCTAGATATTAATGCACATACATATCTTTTAATTTACGCAAAAACCAAACGATTAATCTCTAAATTAGTAATAAATAAATAAAAAATTTCACTTTATTTGATAGATACAAAACTATATATGAGATTAGGAATGTGTTTTAATAATAATTCGTTTCAGATAGTAAAAGACGTATTTTATTTTATACGCTGTTCTTAACATTTCTAAATCGCATAAAAGAGAATTATTTTCTTCAAGAATAAATACATTCCATGCACTTGCTTTTTTTTGTTTATTGTTATAGGAAAATGATTCATAAATAATTCAACTCCAAATGTCTCAAAATATCTTCAAATTATAGAAATACGACTTAGACTTTAGTTCACTTTTATAATCATCGTTTCATATATACACATATATACATGTAATCTACATTGATAATTATTCTAAATGAATAATTTACACAAACACATACGCACACACACACACACAAACATAGCTAGAATACACTTAAATATTCATCGCATTTAATAAATATTACATACGAAGCTTTTAACTTATCCAGGAGGGAATCAAATAGTCGATCATAAAATTAATATTGAACAAGATATCACAGATGAAGATCTCAAAGATTCTCTCGTACCACATAATTAATAAACATAATTTATCTCATAATCCTTTCTAAAAACTCTGCTGTAACCGCAATATATTTTTACCTAAAATAACCGGTCCATATGAGAGATATTTTGCTCGTGGTAATAACGCAATTACGTAGTAAAGGTCGAGTCGAGTGGAGTCGAGTCGTATAGAGTAGAGTCGTTTGACACGATGATCTTTCGGAGTAATGGACAACGATCGATGGATGCGCCACTCCTTATTAACGAAGTCATCGTAAACGAGAGACTCGCAGAAGGGGCTGGCGCGAGCTTGAGCGCGTGGCTGTTTCACAAAGCCCTCTCTGCTTTATTAACGAACACAAATTGACCGATTGTACCTCCTCGAAGCACAAGTGTTTGTTAGTGATGAGGGGAGGGATGAGGGGATAAGGGGTGTTGAAGGGAGGGGATAAGAAGAAGAGGATAATTGTCGGTTCTCTTCTTGTATCGAGATGCGACCGTATAAATACAAAATACTGGTATCAAGTAGTAGTGTAGTAGTAGTAGTAGTGTGTAGTAGTATCTCTTTTTTCTTTTTTCTCTCTTTTTGTATCTTTTTCTTTTTCCCCAATCTGGGACGTGAGGAATGTAATAAAAGGCCGGCTGCATCGAAGTTACTCAACCTGAAACGGGGTTACATCGATCTCTTATTGCGTGGAGGCGTATATTTGTGATATTCAGGGACGTGTGTGCGTGTATGCATGTGTATTAAAAAACAAGACAGAGACAGAGGGAGAAAGAGAGAGAAGGAGAGATAGAGATGAAGATAATTAAAATATCTTGTTACTTATTTATTTTATTATGATATATTGTGTTTGTGATTTGTTTTTATTTCAATACGTATGCAATTTGTATAAATCTGTATTTATATTAATTATGTATATATATATATATATATATATATATATATACACATATAATTAATATAAATAATTATTTTTAATTGATAATATTTCTTTTTTTAAGTAATTGTATTTTAAGTAAGATAGAAGTATTGGATTAATTAATACTGTTAAATTGATTCATAAATAGATGCCATTATTTATTAAGTAATTCAATATATTTATTACGATATAATATTTTTTAAAATAAAATATATATAATATGGTATATATATATATACATACATACGTACATACACATATATATAGCATGTATATATTATTATAATTTTTATATTTATTACATTATATTAATTATTCGTTCACATTTTTTTTTTTACAGACTATGAATCAGAGGAATAATTTCCTACTCTCGTCATATGGAATTTATTTGACTCATGACTATAGTTCACCTTGGAATATAGTATTCGCCGAAGCAATGATTTGTTAGAAACTGATGAAGCTGATAAAGTCGGTAGGTAAAAGCTCGAGGGGGTAGTCGCAACATTTCCTTGAACCGGGAAAGCTCTCCCATGACTATATTACGTGAACTGTCCATGAACCATTTCAATCTGTATAATACAAGACTCATGTATATGTCAATGTACCGAGAGAGTAAATCGCGTTGACCAAAGCCGTTTACTCGTTACGGTGTTAATATTAAGCTAAGCGCCTTAGCCATCCATGAAATGATGTAAAATAATACGATCGAATTATCGGATTAGATTGTGTGTGTGTGTGTGTGTGTGTATGTATGTATGTATGTATGTGTAATATCTTTATCGATTTAATATGTTACTTGTTCTATTAGTGAATTTTTTTTCTATTAATATTTATAAAAATCAATTTGACTTTTTTCAAATATTAGTCTATTTTTAATATTGTCTATTTTCATAAATTAATAATAATTTTAAATACATACATATATATATATATATATATATATACATACTATTTTTATATATATACATACTAATTAAATTATAAAAAAAATGTTAACAAACTTTCTATGCTATATAAAATCGATCAAGTCAACCCTTTATAAGAGTAATCTAACTTTGTAGCTAATTACTTATTAATTCATATTTGTAAAATTTTATTTCATATTTTTTGTCTGACAAAAAAAAATAATTATTCATATTCGAAGTTGGTCGCGTTTGTTTTTATAATTAGTATAGTATAATTAAATTAGGATAAATAATTATTATGTAACTTTGACAATCTAATTTTTTTTCTTTTTTTTTCTTTTCTTTTTTTTTTTTTTTATAGGCACGACGTAGAATCGAGTTATTATATTAATTGTAATGTATCATGTAACAATTATCAAATTACACTTTTTAAGTATCTTTTTCTTTTTTCTTTTTTTTTTTTATAACTTATAAAACAAGTTAATATTCTCATCGTCGTTTGATTAACAATATTAAATATTCAATGAATTAACATATATTCATCATTATTTACGATAACGATTAGAAACAATCAGAAAGGAATTACAAGGTCTTAAAGAAAGTTAGTCTTTACTTTCTTTAAAAAAACAGATTCTAAAGATAACCATATAACCGTGTTACCTAATGTCAATCGTGGTTTAACTTGGACACGAGGTCAAAGTGTAAAATCTAGAAATAAGAACTAGAGGTACGTATATAAAACGTTTAGGATAGTTTTTCTTATAGGGATTTATTGAATTATTTAAAATCCAGCGTCCCTGTGTGTCTTTTTCTGGAACGTTAAGAATTATATAAACGTTTCCTTGGATAATTTATAAGAAAAAGAAGAAGAAGAAGAAACAAAAAAGAAGTAAGATAGAAATAAATAAAGAAAGAAATGTCTCTTCTCATCACTTCTAATCCATCGATTGAAGTTAGCCACTTGGAAAGCTTACAATAGCTTGTGGACCTTGTAAAATGACATGAAAAAAAAAAAAAAAACAAAAAGGTAAAAAAATCTTTCCTATGATCGAGTTATCTTTAGAAAAAAAAAAAGAAAAAGAGAGATAAAGAAAGATAGATACTAGTCTGATCAAAAGCCACGTGGCAGTGTCTTCTTTGATAAATTCGAAGGAAATCGAAGGCGATTCAAACGGAAGGAAGTAGCAACGACTGGAAAAAGAGAAGAAGCCATCACGAAGAATGAACACAGCTGCAAAATTTGTATCCCGTGTGGAAGAGTTATGGAAGAATGGGTTGCATCGATAGCGTATACCTTGAAAAAGGAAGACTATATCGAAGATGTGGGATAGGGGTAGAAAATAATATGCAGCATGATAGCTAAAAATAAAGAGAAGCCTTTTCTTTTCGTAACTCTTTCTCTTTCTTTCTTAATCTATCTCTTTCTTTTCTCTCTCTCTCTCTCTCTCTCTCTCTCTCTCTCTTTTTCTCTCACTTTCTTTCTTATTTCATATTGATCTAATGAATTCAAAGTTTTCGTGAGAAGAAAGTAAGATTGCATATAATCTTGTTAACAAAAAAACTGATCGTTATTTAAATAATAACTTTGTAAAGTTTTTCAATAGAATTTAGAAATAGAAATATATTTTCTCTCTCTCTCTCTCTATTTGTCTCTCTCTATCTGTCTCTCTATTAATTGATCTAATGAATTCAAAGTTTTCGTGAGAAGAAAGTAAGATTGCATATATTTTGTTAACAAAAAATTGATCGTTATTTATATAGTAAATCTTGAAAGTTTTTCAATAGAATTTAGAAATATATTTTCTCTCTCTCTCTTTTTCTGTCTCTTCGTCTCTCTGTCCGTCTTTCTCTCTTTCTTTCTCCTTAGAATCCAAAGAATGTGTGCTGGGTTTAACCGCGTGCAAACGTTCCCGATATGTATGCTAATGTTGTTCGAGCGAGTTCGAAGATCAGGGCTCGCGTGTACGATATGCAGACGAGCATGATACCCGGTTTAGAAGACTCTAAGAATATAAAGATACATGTTGAAAATATTTTTCACAGTTATATATCTCGTATTCTTTTCTATAAGAACTATATTCGTTAATCGAAATGTTAGAAAATAGTTGGAATATTTATCATCGTTTTTTATAAACATATGTATATATATAATATTCTTATATTATACTATTATATTAGAATATTCTTATATATATATCAGAATATAAATAATATATATATATATATATATAAATATATATATATATATATATATATATATATATATGTATGATGTTCTTCTTTAAATAATGACGAATATGTTCATACTTTATAACTCAATTTTTTTTTATTTTCTTATGTCTACATGTGACGAAACTTTTATAAAAAAAGTTTTTATAAGAAGAAGGGACAAGAAATTTTCAAACAATTTAAAAATACTATTGTCCCTTGTTTCATGAGGTTTCTTTAGGCTGTTTTTCTCTTTAGAGATAAAGTACATAGATGTGGAAGGTTCATAGCACTGTTCTATATAAACGAACTTTTTAATTTATATTATACTAATAATAAGTATAAGTATAATGATAAAAAGGATTGAAAATTAGTGTATCTATGATAAATAATGAAAATTAATTTGACTTAAGAACAAAATGAAATGTAATGATAAATTGTTACATTAAATAATATTTGATCGATTTTATATGTCGATGATATAAACTCGTTGGTTCTTTATTTCTTTTTCTTTTTCTTTTTTATATAATTGTTATTGTAATTTTTTATTATTTATATTTTTTAATATAATTGTATTGTAATTTTTTTTTTCATTTCATTAAGTTAATATAATATTTATTTCATATAAATTTGATTCTTTTTTTCAGGTGTCCGAGATCTCTACAAAAAAAAGAAAAAAGAAAATGAACACATTTTGGAAGAATTCAAAAATTCTTGGGGAAAAGAAAAATACAGAAAGGAGACAGAATTTAGCGATTACAAAAGAAAATCATATTTTCCTCTTTTGGGGGAGAAAAAGAAAAAGGAAGAAGAAATAAGGTACTTGAGCCATCCACTTTGTATTCTATTACCCTAACACCATAACCATCACCACCACCACCACTAGTCACTAAATCATTCGAGAAAATCCAAGAAAAAAGGGGAGATAGCTTAATCGGCTCCAAAGTCGATTCTTGACCAAAAACTTGTTCCTTCGAAGAATATCTCTTATTCTCTGTCCTCAACTAAAAAGCAAAAAAAAAAGAAAAACAGAAAAAGTAAAGAAGGAAAGAAAAAAAAAAGAAAAAGTGAGAAGAGTAAAAAGAAAAAAAAAGAACGAATCTTTAATAGCAGGCTAACCAAATCCTGATATATATATACACATCTATATACGTATATATATATATATATATATATATATATATATATATATATATATATACAAGGTGGATCAAAAGTTTCTATATAAGTCAAAACATTTCCATACGGAACAAACTGGATGATTATAATAATCGTTTTACTCTTTTTCCAAGTTAATTTTGTCTATTCTTTTTCCTTTTTCTTTCCCTTCTTCTTTTTTTTTCTTTAAAAAAATAAAATTACAACAAGCTGACTTTAATTAATTGCACAATCGTAAGCTCGATTGCTACGAATCCGAATGTACATCTTGGAAAAGGGCGTGGCGATTGTTTTTTAAAGATGACCTATAAACTTTTGACTCACCCTGTATACACAATACACGTATAACGAACTTAGCACAGGGAAAGATTCCGAACGAGCTTCCTCCTACGTGTTTCGCAGGTGACTTACCTGGAAGTCCAATTAAGTGTGATTCCGAGATATAAGTTGTATGGGGAAGAGAACGAGCGTGAGCGTTTTGTGGTGGACATACACGATTGGAAGAGGGAGAAAGAGTGAGAAAAGGATAGAGAGAAGAAGAAGAGACAACAAGAGAGAGAGAGAGAGAGAGAGAATGATAGTGAAAATTGGCTTAGTCATCAACATATTATGGAATATTACGAGACATTAACGGTATATTACTGTAGAAGCTCTCTCTCTCTCTCTCTCTCTCTCTCTCTCTCTCTCTCTCTCTCTCTCTTTTTCTGCTTATATATATATATGTATGTATATATGTATGTATGTATGTATGTATGCATGTATTTATGTATGTATGCATGTATGTATGTATGTATGCATGTATGTATGTATGTATGTATGTATGTATGTATGTATGTATGTATGTATATATTGTATATATCTCTCTGTTTCTCTCTCTTGTTCTTTCTATCTCTCTCTCTCTCTTTCTCTTCCTTCTTCGTGTAGGTCACGCTCATGAATCATACCCCTACCTTTACCTCGTACGAGTCCCTGACTTCCAGGAACAACACGTTCATGTAAATACACCCACGGATCCTTTGCGTCACACGCTTTACAATTGGAATATCCTACCGAGCTATACATATATATTAGTTTACAAGTACTACTACTACTATTAGTACTACTACTGCTGTTACTACTACTACTACTACTATTAGTAGTATTACTACTAGTACTACTACTACTAGTAGTAGTAGTACGTGCTGCTGCTGTTACTATTGCTACTTTACGCGTTCGTTCGACCTCGCTACCCCCACACTCAAGGTCAACGATCGGATGATTACATGGTATTATCCGAGTTAGAGCTAAACGTATTGCAAACTTTTATAGTATGTTGTTTAATGTGTCTATAGTTGATATTGAGAATTGACTTGTTGCTGCTCCTGGTCAACATTTGGATAGAATCTTTTTTATGTTTTTTTTCTGTTTCTTTTTTTATTGTTATTATTTTTTTTTTGGTATTAAATTTCAACACTTTGGGAAAGTTTGTGTTAGTAGTTATTGGAAAGGGTTAATATGATCAGAGAATTTATTGTTAATAATTTATATTCGAAGATTTTCTTTTGATCTTTTGATTATAAGTTTTTGATTACATTTAGAATAGTATCATTATGTTATCAGTATTAGTTATAATCGCAATTATAGTTATAATTTATAATTATAATATTAGTTATCAGAGTATATAGTATGAACAGTAATTATATTGTAAGTTATAATATTATAATTACATTATAATATTATAACTTATAATTTTTGTAGATATTAAAAAGAAAAGAATTGGATTATACAGAGCTTTAAAATATGATAACAATAGTAGACAATATTCTTCTCTTTTTCTATTTCTTTATTTTATTAATTTCTATTATTTGTAACATATATTACCTATCGTATTGTTCAATGTTAAAAAGTATAAAAGTTAGTGTTATATTCGTCAACTGAACTTTCCCACGTGTTGGAGCAATGTCGAGCCTTGACCGAATATTATTTGATGATCGTAACCCACGATTTTATGTGTATAGATTCACTATATATATATCACGATAATAAGTATATATGTAGGTTGTATTACTGTCCGAGGATCGTTAGATCGAGGTGTAGCCTTCATTGCGCGCGCCGATAACATTCCCTTATTGAACTTGAATGATCCTAAAATCAATTGAGAATCGATCTTTTTTATCTGGAATACTTTTTACAATCTCTTTTCTGTTTCTTTTTCTTTTTTTTTTCTTTCTTTTTATTTTCTTCGAGTTCTTTCAATAATCACTTTTTAATTACATTAATTAAATATTATAAATGAATATTTGTTTTATATTTAAACATTATTTTTGGCTTATCGTTAAAAGAATCTTTGTTATCATACGTGATATCTCAGATATATATTCTGTTTATATTTAATATAATTGTTCAATACAGTACAATGATCAGAAGTACAATGATTAAATAGTAGATAAAAATCTTCAAGAAGATGTAAACAAAAGAAGCATAATCTAAATAATATAATCATTCTCAAAACTGGATCACACAGTAAAGTATTGGAATTTATCAAACGTGAAAGCTCGTTTTAAACAAGAAAAAAGGAATCTCGTTCCACATGCATCTAAGAAGAAAAAATAATCTGGAGAAAAGTATTTCGAGAAGAAAAGAAAAAAGGTAAAAAAGAAAAGAGAGAGAAAGAAAGAAGAAAACAAGAAAACAAGAAAAAAGAGGACAAAAAGGAATTGAAAATAGGATAAAAAAGGAGGAGAAAAGGGAAAACAAAAGGAAAAAGAAAAGAAAGAAAGAAATGCATTTAGTAGTCTCCTCCACTAAAAAAAAAAAAAAGAAAAGAAAAGAAAAGAAAAAAGAAAAAGAAAAAAATAATCACCAACTTTTTCGTCCACTTTACATTACTTAACGTTTTCAGGGATGGCCTTATGAAAAAAGTGCTTGGAAAACGGACAAGACGATTTCTTTGAGATTAGACGACGACGACGACGACGACGTTGACGACGTTAACGTCGACATCGACGATGAAGACTACGATGAAGACTCCGACGAGCAATAATCTGAAGCTGTTTCTTTAAGAAATGCACCCTCTCCTTCCCTTCGTTCTTCTTTTACCCCTTAAACGACCCTCTCTCCCAAAAGAAAAGGGCAGAGAAAGAAAAAAAGAAAAAGGAGAAGAAAAAGGAAGAAGCTTTCTATCGTGTTCCTTTTTTCGACTCGTTTGCCTATATCATAGTAATAACGAGCAAGTTCCTGGAGAGAGCATAAGTGTGATAAAAAGATAAAAGCATGCTTGGTAAAAACGTATTGCTTCTTTGGAATGTTAAAAAGAAAAAGAAAGATGGAAAATGCGTACATATGTGATACGTGCAAGTTTAATAGGCTGTTTTTCTTTCTCTCTCTCTCTCTCTCTCTCTCTTTTTGTCTTTCTTACATTTTACTCTTATGACAATGATGAGTAGAGGATAAACGAAGACAGAGATAGAGACTGCTCTTACGTGAAAAACGAGAAATTATGCCGACGATAAAGAATATAGGATAAACGAAGAGAAAAGAGGACTAGGTATAATCTATATTCGTTTATTTATTTATTATTAAAAAAAAAAAGAGAGAGAGAGAAAAAAATATATATATATATATTTTTATAATCAAGACAATGTTTATAATTTCTATTTCTTTTTTTTTTTCAGATATATCCCATCAAGATTTAAAATAGTAATTTATTTGTCCATCTTATACGATTGTCTTTAACGAAATAATTTCTCACATATGTTCCTTCTTACATAAAGGATAAACAAAGAAAGAGTTAGATATATTGCTCTTATGTAAAAAGCATATGGAACTTTCTCTCTCTCTTACCTTTACTGACAACAATGAACGTAGGATAAATGAGAAGAGAAAGAGAGAGATAGATATAAACTATTCCTATATGTGAAGCATCCGGAACTTTCTCTCTTTTTTTCTCTTTTGATCCTCTACTGGATCCTCTTGGTAAGTACAGTATAGTGGTCAGTGAGTTATGACATATTTGTGGTCGAGAAGGCCCTCTTTTGCTCCTTCGAGGCGTCCTCCAGGACGTGTGAGACCCTTCATATAGATACACACAAACACATATGTATACATACATACATATATATATATATATTGTTAGATACTTATAGGCTTGAAAAGTCTTGTGCACCCACGTAGGTAACATGTATAATGTCGTGAGCTCGCATTCCTGACGTCTTCCTTGAACATGTTACTGGTGCATCATATATATATATATATATATATATATATATATATATATATATATGTATATGTAAGTATGTATCTATCTACAGGTATCTCTCTAGTTGGGTTGGTTGGTTGGTTGGTTGGTTGGTTGGTAGCTGCTGGCAAGCGTGTCTCACCGTTCAACGAAGTTGTTGCTACTGCTACGATGTGGAAGCACGACGACGGCTTCAGGGAAGAGATTAGGTCTTGTCGCTTGTCAGCGCCCTCGTGTATGTGTGTATGTATATACATAAACACGCCGGACGTTGTCAATGCAATGCGTTCGTCCAAACGGACGAGGTGAAGCTTAGGATGTCTAAATTAAATTCTTACTCCCTCAAATTATCTTTATTTTTTATATATATATATATTTGTATGTATGTGTGTGTGTATGTATGTATGCATGTGTGACTTTTTAAATTAGGTCCATGTTGTAACTTGTATCATTTTTTGTATTCATTTTTTGCTTAGGTAGATTTTAAGATTCCTAGTTGTTTTTTTCTTTTTCTTTTTTTTTTATCAAGTATGATTGGATGCAATTTATTTGTTTATTTGTTTGTTTGTTTGTTTGTTTGATTATTTCAATTTTGTACATATATTGAGGGATTATGAGTGCATTATATGTTAAATTTTGTAAGGATGCAACTATTAATTTTTTTATTTATTTATTTATGTGCGTTCGTTTTTTCAGAGATAAATCTTATATTAATATCATAAAAGCCTTATATATTACATTTTATTGAGTGTAATTACTTATATCGTTATTTATTTATTTATTTATGAAGAGTATTTAATTGAAGAAAATATTCATAAGTTGTATATCTCTTTTTTTGTTTTCAGATAACTTATAGTACATTAAGACTATAAAGATTATTAAAGTGTAAGATTAAAAATAATACAAAAATAATATAATTTACATTTCCATATATTTTCTTGCAGATGAAAACGAGTCCAATCACATGTCAAATACGATCAATTCGAACGTACAATAGATCTATTCGAACAAAAGTATTAATCAACAAAAGAAACATTAATCGTTTCATTCCAGTTATATCTTATTAAGATTAAGAATACATGGAAAGTAAAAAAACAATGAGGTTAAATATACAAAAAGGTCGTGTTAATTAAACTCGATAATTTCGAGAAAATATTCAGACGGAGTAAGCTTTAAGTGCATACATGAACGTTCCTAAAATGTTCAAATTGAAGTCGAAGGTCTATTATGTGGATTCACGGATATGACTCAAGTTTAACGCAAGTATTAAACGCTTAATCGGTTCTAACGAAGAACGGGTTATCTACTGGTAAGCCCATTCGATTTACCCTTCAACTCTTCCTAGGATTCCTATTTGATCCAAGTACTTTTTAATTCTTTCAAAGATTACATCGCGATTCAAGTACAGGGTGAATCAAAAGTTCCTTAAGAATGTCAAAAATCGATTATTCCTTTTTTCCTGACTTTGTAGAATAATTTCTTTCTTTTTCATTTTCTCATTACAAATTATAGCAAGTCTGCAAAGTTAGATTGATTCTTTTCTCCTTCCTTTTTTTCTTTTTTTTTTTTTTTTAACTATTTTTTCTATCTTCTATACCTTGTCGGTTCGTTGAAAAATAATGAATTACTTTGTATTTCGACAAATCTCTCTAATTAATTGCAAAAAAAGATTTCTAATCATAAAAAATTTCTAATCATATCTCTAAAAGACCTCTCGCATTTCTCTTTTGTTATAGATCGAACGTTAGCGCGTTCTTGTTTTCTAATGTATTTTCCACGTATTTTAACGACGAGAGTATCACGTATGAGTGTCACGCAAAGCTCTTTTTCTTTCTACGAAAAACGAATAAAAAACGAACGAAGGAGGAAAAGAAAAAAAAAAGAAGAAATAGAAAAAAGAAGGAAAAGAAAGAATGAAAGGAGGAAAGAAAAATGAACCACCAAGAGGGTGGTTCTTGTAAAATTGTAGTAGTGTCGATGGTGGATAGGATTGATACGACGGTGGTGTTTGTGGTGGTGGTGATGTTGATGGTGGTGACAGCAGGGTCGTTCCGTGTACATACGTTATAAAGTGAAAGCAACAAGCATCGTTCGAGTTCTTCGAAATCGATCGGTAATTTCCGGGGAGAGGTGACTTCACTCAGGGATTCCATCGAAGTCACGCTTTCTCGTTTCGTTTAATATACATGTGTATAATGTACACGTGTGTAAGTATATAATCCCACGATATAAAGTGACGAAGAAATATCAAAGTACTTTTCTACGTAAATGTTCACGTAAGTATGTACATAAATATGTATTTATGTACATTAAAAAAAAGTTTCTTTAGATCTTGAAATTCTAAATCTTTTGGATTAAAGAGAAAGATAATGGGTCCAAGTTGTAATGATTCAATCAATATTCAACATTTTTTTTTTTTTTAATGTTCATTGCTATTGATCGATTAAATAATTTTCATTTTATCCAAGACATTTTTATATTTTAATTTGTTGAATTTGTAGAATTGGAATGATCAGATATTATATTATGTATCATCGTATGATTTGAAAGATGTTATTTTTATATGTATTTTTATATTTTTTTTTGTTTAATCGTTATTCTCTTCTTTTCAAATGAATAACTTGTATCTAATTATACGTTTAACAAATTAAACAAAATAATATATATATGTAAATAATATTAATAATATTTCTATAATCTTAATTAAAAATAATGTAATAATAATAACATAATAATGATAATAGTAAAAAAGAGAAAGATAAAAGAACATTTTTTTTTTTCAAAACACATATATATAAATGTAATAATAAACGAGCCTTTAACTCTATGCAAAAATATAAATACAATTTTCAATTTAGTATTCAGTTCCTTTTTTTTATTTTCAATTTAGTCATAATTATAATAATAGTAATAATAATAATATTAATAATAGATATTAAAAACGTGGCAATGTATTTTGTCTTTCAGAAAAACCTGAAGGAAAAGGCTGGACTACGACTTTATGGGATTCGTTATCACCGGAAGGAACGTTAACTAGAACACTAATAAGAATATCTAAAACAGAAGCTTGAGAGAGTAGAGATTGGAATAATCAGAGGTCAAATGTCAACGCGGATGTGTAATTCCCCCTTCCGTATTGACACGGTGGAGTTACACGGTAAAATGTACAAGGGTTGTAAGTACGACGAAACTCATTATAAAGGATCTCTTGTATCTAATCATTCTAATCATCGAGCTTTCCTTATTTAATTATCCTCAATGTGAATTCAAATCGTTATTAATGAATATATGAAAAATTTATTTTAATCTTCTAAATTTAACTCATCGTTAATTAAAAACTTTATATTTTCAACGAGAAAGTGAAATTTAATTGAAAAGATTTTCAAGCGTACGATGACTTTTAACAAGTTTTAAAAACGAGATTATAATTGAAAGAAAGAAAAAAAACAAAGTAGAAAATTTGTCCATTTTCTTCTTTGTTATTTTTAGAATGAACACAAACTCGATCAAAATGATAAAAGAAAAATGAGTTATCATGTTAGAATATAATATTTGCAATTGTCTATTTTCTCGAAGGAAATCCTTTCTAATAAATACATACATATATATATATATATATATATATATATATATATATATATTTAAAAGAAAGATATAACACAACAAATACATAATTTAGTTGTGCAAAAAAGAAAATTATAAAATAAGTAACGTGCATATATATATATATATATAAAAGAAAAACAAAAAAGTAAAAGAAAAACCAATAGAAATAAACGATTGAATTAATCACTAAAGTACATACAAAGTCTTTAATATACATATTCTTGTACGATTCGTTTCAGAGAACTTTACACTTTCTGTAGTTATGAGGACTTTTAAATCACGTACAAGTGTCCTCTTCTTTTGAAGAAACAAAGAAAGAAAAAAAGGAAGAAATAGAGAAAACAAAAAAGAAACAAAAAAGAAAGAAATAAAGTGCGAGTTGAGGGATGTCAACTAAGAGAAGGGTAAACACAACAAAAAAAAAGAGAGAGAGAGAGAGAGAGAGAGAGAGAGAGAGAAAGAGAGAAAGAGAGACAAGAAAGAAGAGGGGAAAAAAGAAACACTTAAAAAAAAGGGTAGGAAACGAAGTACGTCCTAGGACAGATGAAGAAAGCTCCCACTACTGTACATATCGGTGTTATGGACCCATGGCGGCGCGTCATCTACACTTGTGAACGACGACGACGACGACGTGCCGGTAAGTGGAGAGTTAATTCTCCGGCTCGGAGTCACGAAACGGCACGAAGTAGCACGAGAGAGTCAGTTGTAAAAGAGAACGAAGATTCACATTCGCGTCTCGCGAAGAATCCTGCCCTGGGGGCTCCTACCGCACAAATCCTTTACCCATCTCCTCTTCCTCTTTCTCCTTCTCATTATTTTCGTCTAGCCCAAAAGCTATCTCTCGATTATTATTATCTCAACGTAAACTTTAAATCATCCGATCGAATTTCATTCTTTCTATTTTTAAATAATGAAATCAGATTTCATTCGTTCATTCATTTAAATAATTCCATTCAATTTCATCATGTCTACGTTTAAATAATGAAATCAAATTCGTTCACAATTCGTTCATCCTTGAAATAATTCAATTCAATTTCATTCTTTTATCGGACGTAACCCTACATCGATTATTATTTATTTATTCGAGAACATCTCTTGCAATTTGTTTGCATTTTGTTTTTTTTTTTTTTATATCGGTCTCTCTCTCTTTTTTTTTTTAGGTTAGCTAACAAAATGTTATCATAAGAGACCCAATCTTTTAAGGGTTACTACGTTTTTCATTCATTCGATAATCATAATTTAATATTCGTAAGTGTTTACCTATATTCTGATGTTTCTATTGTTTCTTTCTTTTTTCTTTTTTTTTTGTAGGTTAGTAAAGATCGAAACAACGCCATTTTTAAAGAATCACTAAATTATCATTCATTGAGATAGGAAGATAGTAAATACATACCTTTTTAAAGGATATCTATTAGAATTGGTAATCTTGATGAGTAAATAAATATCTAAGTGACAATGAAATTCTTTGCACTCTAACGTTTCTATTATTTTCTCGATTAGATAAGCAGTAGAAGATGAATTATAAGGACGCCATTAATCGAAAACACAATGCAACATAGTCAATCATATTCTTTTTTTCTTTTTTTTACTTTTTCATTCTTTTTTTTTTTTATAAAAAAGCTATTGGAACTTGTTCAACGTTTGCAAGTAAGTAAAAATGTTTTCGATTAAATCCGGAATGAGAAAATGAACATAAAATTCATTACACTTTGTCGTTTATCTTTTTCTTTCTTTTTTTTTTTTTTTTTAATTATATTCTTATTTATATATAGGCCAGCAAAGAAGATAAATTATAAAAGACAGGCATTCTAGAAAAACTATTGTAATTTGTGAAAACGTTTGTAGTAAGTACGATAAATAAGTATCCTTGATATTTCATCAAAATGACATATCCTTTTATATGTTCTAACGTTTCTATTATAACTTTCTATAGATTATCAAAGAAGATAGTTCACAAAGGAAAGTTATTTCGTAACGAGAATAATCAAATTTACAATCCAACATAAAGGAATGAATTTATCTTCGGACTAAAAAAAAAAAAAAAAAAAAGAAACAAACTATTAGAATTTATCAAGGAAGAAAAAAGAAGATTGCATTCTTCGAGTAAATTAATATCATCGATTAAATCGGACTGTCGTTCTTAAGCAAACGTATGCGACACACATATCCATTATATCCTCACTTTATTGGATTATATCAAAGAAGAAATCGATTACAAAAGGCTTACATTTTGTAAGGACTTAAGAATGCAGTGGAAAGATTTACCGTGAATTACGGTATCGAAGAACAAGAAGAGGAAGATGAGGTGGGGAGAGGGGGAAGAGAAAGCGGAATGAGAGCAAGAAGTCGAAGACATAATAATCGGTAGCCTTTGCACAGCCTTTTCTGTCTTAAAGAAGAAGAAGAAGAAGTAGATGAAGAAGAAGAAGAAGAAGAAGTAGATAAAGAACAAGAAGATGAAGAAATAAATGAAAACAGAGTAAATAAAAAAGAATGAAGAAGACGAAGAGATAAATGAAAAAAAAGTAGATGAAGAAGAAGAAGAAGAAGAAGTAGACGAAGAACAAGAAGATGAAGAAATAAATGAAAACAGAGTAAGTAAAAAAGAATGAAGAAGACGAAGAGATAAATGAAAAAAAAGTAGATGAAGAAGAAGAAGAAGAAGAAGAAGAAGAAGTAGACGAAGAACAAGAAGATGAAGAAATAAATGAAAACAGAGTAAGTAAAAAAGAATGAAGAAGACGAAGAAATAAATGAAAAAAAGTAGATGAAGAAGAGGAAGAAGAAGAAGAAGACGAAAGGGATGAAAAGAAGAATGAAGAAGACGAAGAAGTAGATGAAGAAGAACATAGAAGACGAAGAAATAAATGAAAAAGAAGTAGAAAAAGAAGAAGAAGAAGAAGAAGAAGAAGAAGAAGAAGAAGAAGAAGACGTAGTGGTATAATAGATGGAAGGAAAAGAAAAATTTGAAGATATCGTCGTCATCGTCTTCATCGTTGTCTTCATCGTGCTCATTGTCATCATTATCGTCGTCTTCATCGTTTTCATAGTTTTCATCGTTGTCTTCATGGTCTTCATCGTCGTCATCGTCGTCGTCGTCGTAGGTAACGTTGAGGACAGTAGTGTAGTGTGGTGGTAGTGGTGGTGGTGGTGGTGGTGGTGTTGGTGGTGGTGGTGGTGGTGGTGGTGGTGGTGGTGGTGGTGGTGGTGGCGGCGGCAGCGGCGCCGGCAAGAGTTTTGTAGCGGCAGAGGCGGGAGCCCAATGAGGATATATACATGCACACGCAATACAGCACACAGTCGACAGCCGGCAGTCGTAGGAAACGGGCCGTGCTCTCCTTCCTCCTCCGTCCTCTGAGGTAGTGAGGAAGAGAGAAAGGAAAAGAAGAGAGATATAAAGAGAGAGACAGAAAGAGAAAGAGAAAAAGAGTAGTAGTAATACTTGTCTCTCGAACGTATCGAAGAGTTTAGCCGGTCTCGCGTCTTATTGTCGTTTTCTTCCATCGAGGAAGAAGCTGAGATCGCGTGCGAGATATACATCATAGAAAGTAAAAGAGAACGAGAGAAAAAAAAAATATATATATATATATATACATGTATGTATATATATTATATATACATACAATACGTATATATAAAAGGAAGATTTCATTGTGAAAAGAAGTATAATAATCGTCTTCGAAGATATTCCGACACAAGATTTTCGTCGATCATTTTACATCTATCGTTTGCTATTCTTTTGACTTTCTTTTTTCTTTTCCCATCCTTGTTTTTATCTTTCGATTTTGTTATCTTTATCTTTTAATTAACCATGAACGTTTTGGTGTCGTCCGTGTTGTACACCTCTCGTGGCAAACCACGGGAGTTAGGGTACAAGATAAACGATCGAATTTCTACGAAGGATTATCATCGTTGCAGAAGAAGATAAGGAAAAGGGAAATTGTTTTACCTGTTTGATATAACAGGAACGTTGAACAATACGTTTAACTTATTCGATCCTTTTCTATTTTGCTTTGATTCCCAGTTTCTTTCTTTTTTTTTTTCGTTCTTTTTCTCTTTCTTTTCTTTCTCTCTTCCATTCTATTTTTCTTCCTCTTCTTCTTCTACTCTTTTTTTCAACGAGAGTTTTAGAAGTGCGACACTCTCGATTTTTCGAAGGGTTGGTGTGTTGTGTGTGATTATTATGTAAAGTTTGCTGCGTTTGTGGTGAGCAATCGTTGCCGCCGCTGCTGCTACGACATAGACGGAATTAGGAAGAAAGTGAAAAGAACGTGTGTCAAGATAAAACGTAACGTTTGAAGCAATCGAAAGACTTTAAAAAAAAAATATATATATATATATAGAGAGAGAGAGGGATCGAGATAGAGATAGAGAAGAAGTGTCTTGATCGTTCTAGATCAAAGGAACGATCGAAATAAGCAAAAAAAAAGAAAAGGAAAAGATAAGAAAAAAAAAAGAAAAGAAAAAAGGGGGAGTGCGAAGATCCGCGTAGAACCGCGTTGAGTTCTCTCTTTGCAGAGAGCAGCCGAGTGAATTAAGGCCCGGACAGGCCACGAGCTCGCGTTCCTGGCTATGGGCAAGCTCTCAATAATCATTCGAAGTGGTACTCGTGAAAACGACCGAGAAGAGCCGGCAAAGCAAGAGCAACAACAGCAAAATCAACAACAGCAAAGCCAATACCAATACCAATACCAATACCAATATCAGCAACACCAAAAGCAACATAATCAACAATATAATCGGTACCAAAAGGATAAACAAAGTTCTTGTCGTAATAACACCAAAGTTATCATATCATGCTGTGCCGACTCTTCTTCAGCTGCTAATAGTAGCTTGCTTGATGTTTGCGAAGAAGTTGGAAAGGTGAGATCCGGTACTCGAGGACAACCACCACTACCACGTGCTGTTTATTCTCCAAAGACCGACGACCATCGTAACGAGACCACAACCTCTTTATTTTCCTCATTTTCCTTTTGTGCTACGATAGAAAACGATAATAGTGTTGCTAATAGAGAACGCAAAGAACTGGGTGAGGTGTTTCTCGGTGGTGAAAACTTTAGAAAAATTTCTTCTTCGTCTTCGTCGTCTTCGTCCTCCATTTCTTTATCAAGGAGATCAACAAGAATTTTATCTGGAAGTATTATCCTTGCTCTACTCGTGATGAGCGTTTTGTACGAGCCTACACTTGGTGTACCAGCACCAGCAGCATCATCTTCTTCTTCTTCTTCTTCTTCTTCTTCTTCTTCTTCCTCTTCCTCCTCGTCTTCTTCTTCTTCTTCATCATCATCTTCTTCATCTTCTTATGAGCTTCAACAGCAGGTGGAAACCAACTTGAGATTCCACGAATTCGAAGAGAACTACGAGGATGAGGTATACGAGCCAACGGCTACGGCTACGCCAACTAGTGCTGGTCATTCTTCGAGGAACGTGCTCGGCGACGAAGAGCTCGAAATTATCAGAAGGAGCATCGTTGAAAGCCTCGGGCTTCAGAGGATACCCGATCCTTCTAAGGTAGGCCTCTTCTCTTTGGCACCCTGTACTGTGTTTCATATATATGAGATAAGAATTATCTCTTATGTATTTTCGCGCGCTTTATTGACTCGTTCGAGAGTCTTATTTTTTAATCCTTTTTTTTTTTCTTTCTTTTCTTTTCTTCATTCTATCTTTTATAGTTGCATATATATATGCAACTATAAAAAACTATATGGAGTATCATTCAACGCGTTGTTATAAGGTTGATAATGTTTTTTGTAGTTGTGTGTGTATATATATATATATATATATATATATATATATATATGCAATATGATAAAACACGTTGTTATAAATTTAACAATTTCTTTATATATATATATATATTTATATTATATAAATTTCTTTATATATATTATATATTATATATGAAGATTTATATTGAATTTTATAGTATGGATTATGATAAAGCGCGTTATTATAAATTTAACAATTTTTTCGTTCGATTGATTTATTAAATAATTTACGATTATTTAAGAACAATTTCTGTTTTTTTTTTCTCTCGTTAAATAAGTGATCTTATTTTTATTAATATTTTTTTATTCTTGCTATATATATGTATATAGAGGATGACAAACGTTTTAGATTTTTAACGATTGATTTGTTAGATAGATTTTTTAACAATTTTCTTTATAGAAAATTATTAGCTAGAAATCTCGTATTTTCTCGCATTTTATAGAATTACTCGAGAATTTTAAGATTGATTCTCATAAATGAGTATTTCATTAACAGAATAATAATATCTTCTTTAACTCGTAAAACGACATATTCGTAAAAATCTTCTCGATGATAAATATTAATATATACTTTTAACGAACTAAGATAATCATAAAATTAAGAACTATTAATACGATCAACGATGATGCTCATTATCAAGAAACTTAATAGAACACATATATACACATAACCAATCTCTAATATCTACAATGAAACCAAAAAAAAAAAGAAAAGAAAAAGAAAAAACAATTAAAAAAAAAAAAAAAAAATTGTGATAATGTTAAACATACGATCATTGCGTGATAATCATTGCATCTCGTGTTGTTGGGAACCTCTAGAATTTTCAATAACAACGAAACATTAAAAAAAAAAAGAACTTATGTTTCAAAAAAGATATTATCGGGTTATTAGCGATTAGAAGTGGAAACCTACGCGATTTGAAAGTTATATGAGTCGGGATTTATCTCGATGAGGATAGAAACACACACACACGTATATTTGTATATATGTGTATATAGACACCTACACAGTTTCTCTCTCTCTCTCTCTTTTTCACACACATATACACAGAGGGAGAGAGAGAGAGAGAGAGAGAGAGAGAAAGAGAAAGAGCAAGTATATAACATCGGTTTCTTTCTTCTCATTTATTCTTATTTTCACCATATACCATTACTACATCTAATAGGATATATACACCATAACATAAACGTAACTCGATAGAGAAAGAGAGAAAGAGAGAAAGAAAGAAGAAGGTAACGGTATAATTGATTGATCCAATCCGCACAAGAAGAGATTATTAATAATATTTTTCTAAAGTAGACCTACCACATTGGCACGAGCTCTTTTAGATTTTTAAATACTGATAATGATGATGATGATGATGATGATGATGATGATAATGATGATGATGATGATGATAGTAATAATGATGATGATAATGATGATATTGGTTTCGGATGTTATCGAGAGATCCTTTGTGTTAAAAAATAAAAGAGATCAACTGATTGATTGATTACTCTGTTGTTTAGTTACTTGGAATATACACAGTCGAATTGGATCAACTCTGCTATGTATATCAGAGACTCTCTTTCTCTTTCTCTTTCTGTTTCTATAAACGTTTAGGGATATTTTCATACTCTCGAGTTATTTATGATCGTCATCGTTTGATAAAAGATAATAAAAGAGAGAATGAATAAAAGAAAGGAGGAAAGAAAGAAAGAAAGAAAGAAAGCAAAGAGAGAGAGAGAGAGAGAGAGAGAGAGAGAGAGAGAGAGAGAGAGAGAGAGAGAGAGAGACAGGACAAATGAGCTTTGACGATTATGATAAAATTGATCTAACTCATAAATATATATATTACTTTTTTTTTTTTTTTCTTTTGAGGGAGATAGATTTTTGGTGGGTGGTATGAGGATTATGAATTATTGAGATGAAATTATTTTTCTATAATCAGATGTAGAAAAATGTATATAATAAATTATATAAATAATATATGTATATATTGTTATATATATGTATAATATTATAAATATATATATATAACTCTTGATAATTAATTAATTCTCTTTTACGTAATTTAAAGAAAAGAATCAGCTAAAAAAATTGAAAAAAAAAAGAAAGAAAAAGAAATGCATCCGGAAAGTTTCGTCTTATTGTTAATATTCACTTTCGCAAGATCACCACATTATCTAGTATCATACTTTCTAATCATGTGGATATTTTGATTAAATAGAAAAAGAAAAGAGAAATGTTATTTTTTTCGATGTAACGACTACGAATATAGAAAAGTACGCAAGTGGCTGCGTATAGATATTTATTTTTGAGATAAGAAGAAAGAAGAGAAAAAGATAAATAACGTGAATGAATATCTCTACGTTATAATTGACAAAAAATTTTTTTAAATAGTTTGACCGAAAAAAAAAAAGATGTGTCCGACGGTGCGTAAAATTTTTGAGTTACAGTTGAATAATCAGTTACAGTTGTTATAATCATTCTCGGTTCTCAAATTTCTTTATATTTGTCTCTGTCTCTCTAATTCTAACTTTACTTCCTCATTCTCGTCGTAATAACGACAACGCGCGACCCGAAAGAGTCCGAAAAAATTTCTCGATAAACTCATGAAAATGATTGCCTCGATGACGATAACAACCGATCTCGACGACGTTTTCTTCTTCATTCATAAACTTTACTCGAGTTCGTTGATCGAAGTTCGCGTTATCATTCAGATTGAATGAAAAGAGTTAATATACATACGTACATACATGTGCGTATATATATATATATTTATATATGTATGTATTTATTTATGTATATATGTATGTATCTATATACATAAATCTATCGTTTCATGACACCTGCTACTATTTTGTTTTTTATTTCTTTCTTTTTTTAATTCAATTATTATAGATAGGTTATTAATACTGAGATATACGTGTGTGTGTGTGTGTGTACATTTTGTTGTTATTGTTGGTATAATGTAATGATTTTTTACATAACGATCGAGATAAATATTTTTACATAGTATCCAAACGTGAGAATTCTTGTATAATTTACATTGTTATTGTGGAATAATTATTAGTAATTATAGCTTGAGTTTCTTTTTTTTTATCTTTGTAACGATCTACCGTTTGCTTAAAGTTATCGTTAGTAGTATATTGTGTTTTTTACAATGTGTAATTGTTTTCATTTTTTTTTCTTCTTCTTTTTGTTCTTGTTCTTCTTCTTCTTCTTCTTTTTCTTCTTCTTTTCCTCTTTTTGCCTTTTCTTTTTCCATTGAAGTTAGAAAAAGTTTAGAGATAATAAAAGTGAAATAGATAACAATTTATTGCTTTTGACAATTACTTCTTTTTATATAATTATATATGTATATACATATACGTATTGATAATTTCTATATATTTATGATATAATAATAATAATTGATAGTATATGTATATTAATTAATTAATTATAAGTAAATTTTTGATCATCAATAATTAATCTTTGAAAGCTAATTTCTAATTAACAATTAACAATAATTATTATTAAATATCTTATTACAATATCATTAATATATTCAATTATTAACGAATAAAACTAACCATTTCATCACTTTTTATTCCAAATTCTATCTTTCTTCTTTCATCCCTTTTTCAATTCTATTCCTAAACGTAATTCTTAACAAATTAACAAAATCTTATTTTCTATAACTAATAAATCTTTTCCATATTACATGAATATCTTACGATTTTAATATTTCATTCTTCTCTATGGAAAAATCATCGTGATATTAAATATAAAGGATAGAAAATCGCGACAGGAGTTTGAGTCTTTCGATCGACATATAGTAGTCGGGTGCATTCGAGACGTCTCGTCGAGGCCACTCGACCAATTTTATCGACAAAATGTTGACCGCGTTCCATGCGTCTATGACACGTCCCATCGCATACATACACAAACACACACACATATACATAAATATATACATAAATACATACATCATACATATATATATATATATATATATATATATATATATACACACACACACATATATGTATGAACATCGTGCGGAGCAGGGTTCGTTGGCATCATATAAAAAACCGTTCAATGTGCTTTCGTGTTGGTATATCGTTGACAACGACGAGGAGGAGGAGGAGGTTGAGGAGGTTGAGGAGGTTGAGGAGGTGGAGGAAGAGAGAGAACGATAGGGTGCAGGGGAAGGGATGGGGAGGGGTAAGGTGAGGGGGACAAGAGAAGAGAGAATGTACGTGATAGTAAAGAGAGAGAGACAGAGAGAGAGAGAGAGAGAGAGAGAGAGAGAGAGAGAGAGAAAGAGATAGAAGAAGTTGTCATCTGCGACCATCTGGATCGTTAAGAGCTCGTAGATTCACGCGTGAAACGAGCCGTGTGACAGTGTGTTGTATCACTGTAAAGCGTGAACAATCGGATCGCGTGTTCCTACCGATCATCTCGACTTCTAATGGGACTAGATTTTTCCCTTTTTTTTCCTTCCCTTTCTTCTTCTTCTTCTTCTTCTTTTTTCTTTTTTTCTTTTTTTTTTTTTTATTCTATTTTTTATCAATTTCGAAAATAATCTTCAATTGTCGCTGAACCCGCGTGAAATCAACGAATTCGTTGATTCAAGGTTGTGTGTTTGGTTTTTTATTTATTTTTTTTTGCTTGTTGCTGTCGTTGTTTTTTTTTTTTGTTTATTTGTTTTGTTTATTTTAATTCGACAGCAATTGAAAGGGGCCGTGCTCAGGACACGATTCGTTTAATTCTACTAATTCTTTTTGCTTCTTTTTTGATTTTTTGATTTTTTTCTTAATCGCAGTTAGTCAAAATGATTATGACTGTGTTGTTGGAATAATTAATCGATTTCGATTCGTGTCCGTAGTATTTTTTTCCCTTTCTTCTACTTTTTTATTTTATTCTTTCTTTTCTCGTCGATTTATCATTCACTTTGACTCGAAATATCTCTCGATTTGTTTTTTTTTCTTTTCTTTTTTTTTTTTTTATTTATCTTTTGAAATAGAAACAAAGAGCCTCCTCTGATATTTAATTTAAGCGATTGCGTTAGAATAATTAATTAATTTCGGTTCGTGTTTATAATATTTTTCATGAAAATTGATTGTTTGTTTTGACTCGAAAGATTTCTAAATTTTCTCTCTCTTTTTTTTTCTTCTTTTTTATTTATCTTTTGTAATAGAAATGAAATTCTTTTCCTTTGCTCGATCGTATTAGAATAATTAATTAATATCAATGTGTGTTTATAGTATTCTTCATGATGATTTATCATTTGTTTTGACTCGAAACATTTCTAATTTGTTATGATATTTATCTTTAATAGTTTTGAAATAGAAATGAAACTCTTCTGATTTTTTTTCCTTTGGTAGATCTTATTATAATAATTAATTAATTTCAATGTATATTTATAATATTTTTTTTTGTACCGATGATTTATTATTTGTTTTGTCTCGAAAAGTTGAAATTTTTCTCATCTTTTTCTCAGATAGATCTAGAAAATTAGAGCAATTAACTCGTTTAAACGTATTTAAATTAATTCATTATCATTCTTATCTCTAATATTTTTCGTGCGAATTTTCTAAGAAAATTCTTTGTTCGTTTGCTCTCGAAAGATTTCTAATGTATGTTTTCTACAAATCTTATGAGAAATAACGATAATACGATATTAATCTAACGTCTTACCTAATCACTGATTCATCGTATTAAAAACAATGACTTAATTTCGACATATATTTCCAGACTTTTAATCATAATCCAAATTCAATGGAAATCTTTAACAAAATGAAAAAAACGAGTCCTATATCATCATCATCATCATCATCATCATCGTCGTCGTCGTCGTCGTCGTCGTCATTATCATCATCACCGTCATAAAAAAATAACACCGGTGTATTGTCTCGTTACGAAAAAGAAAAAAAAGAAAGAAAAGAACAAAAGGCAAAAAATGGAAAGTAGGTGGTGTGCCTATAGTTAAAAAAAAAAAAAAAAGAAAAAGAAAAGGAAAAAAAAAATAAGTGCAACGTACCGATGTGTACATGCATACATCATACACAATACACATGTACGTACGTACATACATAATAATCATGACTGTCTCTTTCTCTTTCTTTTCATTTGATGTTGTGCCGACACGAGTAAACATATTTTCTCACGTGTTAAAAGAGCCGGCTTTTCAGATAAGCAAGCGACACTTAAAACGACCGGATTACTCGTATAGATCGGCCATGATCGTTATCTGACTCTCTCCTGAGAATCTTGAAAGAAAAACGACGAAGAATCTCATGTAATAGTGTGTTAGTAGAAGTGATCAGGTGTGGTCCCCTTCTTTTCGCTTCTCTCCACCCCCCACCACCTCTCTTATACCCCCACTCCTCCAACTAACCTCTCCGAATGGTTCCAATATAAATTTTCTTTATGGTTATTTTGATCTGACATCGATTGGCACAATTTGTGTCATGTGCGACCTGTCAAAACTCTTTACGTTAAACACGTATCCACATATCCGCCATCATCATTGGCGTCATCATCATCGGCATTATCATCATCGTTATAACTCTTAAAGAGAAACCTGTCCGTTCATTTTTCATTCATCTTTTTGCTATCAAGTACCGGACAAGTTGGGTTTACGTCGTTCATCTTATATAGTTACCGATAATCCTCTTGTTCTAATTTTACGGTCAGTCAAACATGAAATCGTTATGGACTTGGGTAAAACGTATTATATATATATATATATATATATATATATATATATGTATGTGTGTGTGTTACTATATATAGTGACACAGTGAGAATATCGTTTTCTTTTTTTTTCTTTTTTTTTTTTTGGTTTTTGGTTTTTGTTTCTTCCATGATGTCGAAGATCTTTGTTGCTATATTTCTTTTTTTTAATAGATTATTTTTTTTAATAAGTGCTATTATAATATAAAATATAGTATTATAGTGTGTAGTATAAATAAATATAATATTATACTATTGAATTAAATTGGATTAAATATTTGGTATATTAATTATATTTATTATACCGATATTATATTAATTATATGTATTCAATTTTATATATATATATACTATGTATATGTATAGTTTATTATATACTATATACTATAAGTAATCCGATAAATTTCGTTCTATCAATTCTTTTTCTTCTATACACAAACAAACATTCAATTATAAAATCTCAACGATAGAATTAAAACATTATTCCTTTCCTATAATTTCGATTATAATTTACATAATCAAAATTATCACTCACACTTTTATTGTTAATAACGAAAGAGTTCAAATTTAACATGAGACGTCTATTCTAAATTCATTAATCGTTCTAATATCTCTTTCTTGACTGATATCTTAAAACGTCGATGATATTAAACGTTTGTTGTATATATGTTGTAATTAAATGATTTACTTCTACTTATATTTAATTAGCCAGATCCTCTCATGTTTCTAATTTTTTAAATACCCTCTTCGAAATTAATTCCAAAAGGTTTTCACTTATCTCTCTCTCTCTCTCTCTCTCTGTGTTTCTTTTTCTTTTTCTCTTCAGTCAAAGAAGAAAAAGGACATGATAAAGCGAAAGGTGACGAAGTGACGACATGTAGTGGACATTTAAAAAGGGGTAGGAGAGGGGAAGATGAAGATGAAAGGATAGAAAGAAGAAAAAAGAGTATACTCTACACATACATTCACATAAATGTATATATATATATATATATATAGACACCACGATAATACCGTGTCTCCTCGTCGCAAGGTTTCACTTCGTTTCGCTTCGTCGACCATCCCTGATACATCTTTCTCTCTGTTTTATTCTGTCTCTCTTTTTTTATCTCACTTTCAGCGATTGTCCATCCTTCTTGTTCTTGTCTCTTGTAGGACTCATTGATGCACGACACTTTTGTTCTGCAAATGCATATCATTCTTTCTCTCTCTCTTTTTCTCTTTTTGTCTTATTGTTCTTTTCTTTGTTAGTGGATTATAATGAAAATTAAAATTTGTTTATTATTAATTATTATAAATGAAAGTTTGATTATCTACATATACATATATATATATATATATATACATATTTTTTTATTATATATATATATATATATATATTAGAGTGATCATATATTAGTTATTAGATTTATATTTGGAAATATTAAACATATCTTTAATTCCATTCAAATCGATTAACTTATCATTCGTATCTGACAATTTCGGCTTGATCTAATTTCTTATACAAAAAATTATTTATTACCAATATCTTGAATAATATTATCGATACAATTAAATGAATTGAAAAATTGAAATAAAAATTGATTCTAAGAACTTCAAAAAAAGAGAGAGAGAGTAACAAAATTGCGTTAAATAGACAGAGATAGAAAAATAGAGGGACCAAACAAACAGATAGAAAGAGAGAGAGAGAGACCAAAGAGGCTAAACAGATAGACCAAAAAAGACAGAGACAGACAGAGTGAAAAAGAGAGAAAGAGAGAGAGAAAGAAAATTAATGTCGTTCTTCGTAGATCTCATCGAATAATATTAAGTGTGTCAAGGAATACGACTTGCCTACTTAACAGACTCGCATGAAAAAGACTCGTAGAAACATCTGAGAAAATGCGACCATTCGTCGTTTCGTATCTGAAAATTAAGATTCTCTTCTTTGTGAACGACTTGTCGCTGCTCCCTTAAAACTTATCGTCGACGACTAGTAACTTGATCGTTCAATACTTGTCTCGACGACGATTGGTCGCTTCTTGCTAATCACTGGTCGTTAGCAACTTTCACGTTAATTTATGCGACATCATTAATTATGCGCCAAGTCAGACTCCTCACCTTTCTTTTCGTGGTTTTTTATTTTCCTTTTTCTTTCCTCACCCTTTGTTTTCTTTTTTCCTTTTTATTGTTTTTCTTTTCGCACTTGAACTTTTTTCTTTCTTTTCTTTTGTGTTTTTTTTTTTTTTGAGTTTCGTTCATTTATTTTCCTCGATTACGTTTATCGCGTTTTATTTATTATTTATTTGTCTTTCGAGATATCGACGAGATCTATGATCTTTTTTCTTCTTTTGATTTAATTTGATTTAATTCAATTCATGTTTATTTGATGTTTCACCGATCACTTCGATTGGACGCATATATCGATACGATTTTAAATATTTTAAGGAAATAATCCGAAGGATTCTTAATGATATTTTGAATGATTAGGATATGAGAAATGATTAGATTCTTATTTTATTCAGATTAAATCTAGTATCATTATTTCATTAGACGAATCGGATTAAGTATAATCTTTGTTTTATTTTTTTTTTCATTTTTAGAGAATAATTGGAGGGATCTCTAATAAATTTGGGATGATATTAGAAAGAGAGAAACGATCGATTAAACATTTGTTCCTTTTCTTTTCTTTTAATTCTACAAATATCATTATTATAATTAAAAAAAAAAAAACAAACAAAAACAAAACTTTTTCAAGCATAATTTTTAATCGAGCTTACAAAATAATAAGAACGATATTATAATCCTACCATGAAAATAATCGATAAACCAAAGTTTCTTTTAATTAATAATTACAAAAAGATCAGCATATATATATATATATATATATATATATATATAAAGAAAAGGACAATAAAAATTTGATTTTCTCTTTTCTCTCTTTTTAATCCCATAAACCCTATCTCTATAATTTCATAAAAGAACGAACTCCCTTTCGAGAATAATTTTTAATCGAATTTCTAAAATAATCGAAACGACATTTAGAATATTGAAATTGAATAATATCGAACGATAACGATACGAAATTGATAAAAGTAAACGATAAAGAAAATTTTCTTTTAATTCAATTCAAAACTATGATAATCGATTTAAATTTCATCTTCTCGATCATTCTTTCATCATGAAGAATAAAATCTTTCTCTCTCTCTCTCTCTCTCTCTCTCTCTCTCTCTCTTTTATTTTTTCTTTTTCTGTACTTGACCATTTCAGTTTTTGCTCTGTAACGGTATCATTATAGCTCTCTCGTGGGATCATCTTGTACCTACATGAGGCTCAAGAAGTCAGCTTGGAACGAGTTGTAACACGTTCGAAAGTTCTGGCTGTTCACTTCAGTCTCATTTGTGGTAGTACATACGTTGTTGCACATTCAATCGTTATATATATATACATATGTGTACATACGTGTATGTATGTTGCATCCTGATACGACATACAGACTCATCTTCTCCCGTGAAATTATACGCGGCGCGACTTCTCATTATCCAATCCCGAGCATTTTGCCGCGTTCATACATGCACACAGAAATATATATATATATATATATATATATATATATGTATATAAATATAACACACACACACACACACATAAGTGTACGTAAGTAAGTTCGAATTTGTTTTCTTTTTTACAATCAGTTACTACTACCAACTCTTTTAAGTATCTCTGTATCTTTTTTTTTTTATGCAAAGTAAAATTTGCGATCTTTTGTAGTCCCCTTTTTTTTCTTTTTTTTTCTCTTTCTTTTTTTTGTGTAAAAGAGAAATGATCTCTCTCTCTCTCTCTCTCTCTTTCTTTTTCTGTCCATTTGTCTGTCTGTCTTTCTCTTTTTCTTTTATACGTATAAACTGTGTCATTCCTTTTGGTAAGATGTCGATAATATATGAGACGAGAGGAAAAGAGAAGAATGTAAGTAAAAATCGCTCAATCACTTTATGCCCTTTATCATCATTTAATCAATTTCATTTCATTATGCAATCTAATCGTACGAGGTTAAAGATACCCCGCAGATTCTCATCGTACACGATTGCCAGCAATTTCACCGAACGTGCAGACTCATTATTACGAGCGAATTCGATTATAATAATACATTATATATATATATATATATATATATATATATATATATATATATATATATATATGTATGCACTTACTGTGTATCTTACTATGTATCTTATATACATATACATATTATATCTACATTGTGTATATTTAAGAATATATATGTATATATATATATGTATTTGTGTGTATATGTTAAATGTATCATAATAAATATTTTATAATACTATATATAGAATGTTACAATATTAGCATGAAATATTATATAATATGATATAATATTTTCTCTATGCTAGTAGCATATATATATATATACTAATTGAATTATATATACATATATCTAATAATATATAATTTTTCTATAAAACGAAAGAATATATATAATACAAATTTATTTATGCGTAATACAATTTAATATAAAAATAATATATGCGTATATATGTATATATATAAGTATATTATTTTATTTTATATATAGCATATATTTAAAAATAAAAAAAGAACGAAACTATCTGCGACGCGATTTGTCAAATTTCACAAAAAAAAAAAAAATAATAAATACGATCATTCAGCTATTTTATTCTATTTCCACGAAATTCGATTGTTCTAAAAATGTCATCTTCTACGAAATCAAAATATAAGAATCTTCATCGATTTCTTAGAAAACCAAGCGCGACCTTACGTATTTGAAAAAATCTGATGTCTTTGTCCAAAGATAAAAAATACACACACACACACACACACGCACACACACACACACACACACACATATATATTGTAAATTTTCTTGATTTAGTTGGAAAGATTATTAATCGATGATAGGAATGCATATTATTTTAAACACGGATTAAAGATGATTAATCGTAATTTTATATTTTCACCGATCAACGATATATACGATCGAATGCAACATTCCAATGGACTTTCCACACCTCGCAGTTTATGTCGAGGAGTACTCACATCTATGGCTTATGCAAATATGAACCGTGATTTGTGAGAACTTTCACCTTTGGGAATATAATAAGACGATTAGATAAATCAATGAATGTTTTTAACGGAGTTGGGAAAGTTTACGAAATAATTTCACCATTATTATCTAATTTATTTGCTTTTTAAGATTTTCACGAAAAAAAAAGAATGAAAGAAAAAATAGATATATTATTTTAATTATATAATTATTTTTCATTAAAGCATCTTAAACAAATAGAGAGAAAAACAAAGAGAGAGAAGGAAGGAGTCTTAGACAATTAAATTAATTAAAAATATATACACATTATATACATACATACATACATATATATATATATTTATATATTGTAATAATAATACGTATTATTTATTTAATATTTTTCATTCATGATAACGAATAATGAATATCCCTTAAGATATCTTATAAAAACAATTTTTAATACATTTATTCACGTATATTAAAATATTACAAATTACATATAGGTATATGTATATTGTACATACATACACATACACAAGTACATATATGTCTACGATGATTTTTTCTCACATTGCACTTTCTAAAGACTCGAAGATCGATCGATCCTTTGGGTATATTCAACCGATGGATCTGTACCACTCTAGGTGTTTGAAATATCCTATGAAGAAGGAGCATGTATGTTGCGCATTACACACATAAATTATATCCAAGTATCTTTATAACCGTCGACGGTGTTATACGACCATACGAGGAGAGAGGCATCCACCCAAGATTTCTTTTCTTTTCATTTCTTTTTTTCTCTTTTTTATTATCCCTTTTTACTTCTTGAACGGCTTTACTGATTTATGAAGCCGTTCTTTGGGATACCGTCCAAGTACTTTACAAAGTTCCATTAACTCATAGAAAGAGAGAGAGAGAGAGAGTATGGAATAATATTTTTTTTAATCTTTCTCTCTTTTTCTATCTCATTGAATATTTCATTAATAGTAGAAAAAGAGAATAATATAGATGTATATATATATTGGCAGTGTGTGTCTGTATGTGTATATAGTGGAATGAAAATTTTTTAATCTAACTTTATCTTTCTAATTTTTATATATATATATATATATATACGTAATATAAAAATAAATTTTATTATATGTACGTATTAAATATATATATGTATATATGTATATATATATATTCTTATTTTCTAATCTTATAATAAAATTTTATTAACAAATTATATTCATAGTTTATATCACAAACAAAAATATTCATAGGTATAATAAAAGATTCTATTTTTTCTAACTTCACTTTCCAACTCATTAATTACTTCATTTACAAGCGATGCTGATAATGAAATATCGTTAAGAAAGAAACAGAGAGAGAAAGAGAGAGAGAGAGAGAGAGGAAGAGAGAAAGAAATATACATTTTTTTTTCTTAGGAAAAATCTCTCTCTCTCTCTCTTTTTTCTCTTTCTATTTCTCTCTTCTTGAAAGTCAACTAGTTGGAAAATAAATTCAAATGTTATTGCAGATAAAATCAAAGTCCTTGGTAAATTAAAAAACGCGACATATTTCTCTCCTTACGTAAAAGCAACATGTTTGCTTATTGGATCCATCTATTTAATGATCTAAGATTAAGTTAATTTCGATCAATCGAATTCATTTATTATATTTTATATATATATATATATATATATATATATATATATATAAATTTTTTCTGATATAAAAAGAGATCGACATAAGGATTTAAAAAAACTTTCATTCTATCGATAAATATCATATAACATTTCAACAAATATATATATATATATATACACGAATAACAAGACAGAAATGTATATACTTTTTCTTACTTTTTTTTTTTTTTAAATTCATCTTTTCTTTTTTAAGACATTCTCCCTTTATTCTTACATACAAACAATGGGTGGGGAATTGTTATTTTTTATTTAACATAAGAAACAGAACGAGAAAAGAGACGTTCGAATGCGCGAATCTCGGCATTCGTTTGAAACCATTCTCCGTCGTCGTAGACGTCGTCGTCGTCGTCGTCGTCGTCGTCGTCGTTTCATTCGGGCCAGGCCACCTTAGCGTTTAAGCAACGGAATAGCAGCAGCAGCAGCACAGCAGCAGCAACAGGTGTCACGCACGCATGCCGTACTTGAAAGAGTGAGAAAGAGAGAGAGAAAGAGAGATAGAGAGGGAGAGAGAGAAAGAAAGAGAGAGAGCAAGAGAGCAAGAGAGAGAGCAAGAGAGAAAGAGAGAGAATGAATGAGTTAGTAGAGACCGAGCAAAGAAACGGGTGAGAGAGAGAGAGGGAGAGAAGGAAAAAGAGAGAGAGAGAGAATGAATGAGTTAGTAGGGATCAAGCAAAAGAGCGAGAGAGAAAGAGAGAGAGAGAGAGAGAGAAGCGGCCTCTTTTGCTCATCGGCACGCAACTTTGATCTCTCACCGCGCACGCGCGTTTTTCCATTTTTTTTTTTTTTCATTCTTTTCTTATTCGTCTGACTTTCTTTTCTTTTCTGTTCTTTTCTTTTTTCTTTCTTTTTTATATATTATTATATTTTATTTTATTATATTTTAGTTTAGTTTGGTTTAGTTTATTCAGTTATTTTAGTTCATTTTATTTCATTTGAAGTTATTTTCTTAGTATTTCATTTTATTTCTCATTTTCTGCGTCTTTCTTCATTTTTTGACGATGATGCATCGTACAAGACGTTCACTCGACGAGAAAGTTTCAGCCACGTGTGATACGATACACACACACACACACACACACACACAGACGCACACGTATTTATCTTTTTTTTCTTCGTCCGCTATTTTCATCTTTCTTCTTTCTTTTTTATTTTCTTGTTCTCCTCGTCTTTTGTATTTTAACATTTTTATTATCAATTTTTGTTTTGGATTTTGTTTTTGTTTTTTCTTTCTTTTATTTATTTATTTTTTTTTTCTATTCAGCACAACAATTTCTAACGAATTCATTGTAATTTTAATGGAAGTTTATAATGATTTTTTTGTTCTCTTTCGTTCCTTTCTTTTTTTTTAATTTATTTCAAGCGTTTATTTATTTTATTTATTTGTTTTTTTTCAATCACAACGATCCTTAAAGAAAGATATATCCTGATGATTCTGAGTGAATCGCAATGATTCCAAATAAATTATAATGACTCGTTTCTTTCGATTTTTTCTTTTATTTTTATTTTTTTTTTTTTTTTTTAGTTAACGCATCAAATAAGTAATTATTAATTTAATCAATCGATGCACATATGTACATCTTGTATCGATCGTTCTTCTCATCGTCGATGAGAAAGTTTAATATGTTAGATGTAAAGATTTTTCTTTTCATGGATTTTTTTCCTTTTTCTTTCTTTTTCTATCCGTCTACTTCTTCCTTTTTTTTCTTCCTTATTATCTGAATTTGTTAATTTATCGATATGTACACACCTACTTGAGTGTCGTAGAAAATCCTTAAGGAAAGATTAACGTTGGCTAGTAACGTTAAATTTATTATTGCATAGATCGTATCGATAGTAAGAAATTATTATCGAGTTTGACTATTTACTACGAGTATACAAATACATACACACAAACATATATATATACACATACATAGGACAGGAATAAAGATTGTACGCGCGAACGTATGTTACAGGACGAAGAAACGAACACGGTGATTCTTATCGTCTTTATAAATTAACATAATCGCCTATACATGTTATTTTAATGTAGCTCGTTATGAAACCATACGAATTACTATCGATGGTGTTGATTGTTTTAATTAATTATTTTATATATATATATTTTTTCTTTTTATTTATATATATATATGTATATATCAATGGTGTCGATTTTTTTAATTAATTGATTTTTATATACATATATATATATTTTTTATTTTATGTCATATATATGTGTACGTGTGTGTGTGTGTGTAGGTATATCTGTAAATAACATTGTTTAATGCGATGATCAAGAACGAATATACGTCTGGTTAATTTGATTTAACTTTCTCTTAAATCCTCTCGAAAGAAATAATCACCGGAAGTACTACGTCATTGGTAACGTAGAAATTTTGTAAAGGAATAGATCTATGACTCACACACGTACATATGTACTTACTTACGTCGATATGTGAACATATGAACATGGAAGTTACTCTCGAAGGTCTTTTACGAATTCGTTTCGTTGTTCATTACATTTCTTTCATTTAGATTTCTCTCGAAAGACATATACATACATACAAAAAAAAATATATATATATGTATGTATGTATGTATGTATGTATATATATATCTTTAGATATGATCTGACACAATTTTTTTCCATTCATCATTTCTATTTTTTTCTTTTTTCTTTTTTTTCCCCCCTAAATTTATACTTTTTTAATTGATTTAATTATTTAATTATTTATTATCTTTCTCTATCTCTGTTTTTCTAACCCTCCAGCTTACAATTCTTTCTTCCATTCAAAATTTATTTTTTTTTTTCTCTTTTTTTTTTTTCCTTTAATTATTTACTTCGAATGTATTTAATTATCTAAGGTTCCTAGATATTATACATTTTTCTTTCTTTCATTGATTCCTTCATTTCTCAATTCTTGCAATTATCTAATTTATATCGGAATATATTTTAATTTAATTCATGACTACATAATTCGTTACTTTGAAAAAAAAAAAAAAAATAGAAAGATTGTCGAACAATAATAATTCTATCTAATCGTCTATTCATATCTATCTAGCTATCTATCTATCTATTTAGCGATTGAATATTCGCATGATCTAAAAATATGCCGAGTATTTCTTAGGCATATAATATAAACGATTTCGTCGGAAATAGAACGTTAACGTTTCAATCGTACCTCGAGAATGAGGAAAATTTGTTCGCTGGGATATTACAACGTTACGTTGTCAATTAATACTTTATTAGAGATTCAATCGAGGTAATTACATAGCTCGTTGCGATGAAATCAATATCGTCTATTCCCCGTTAACAGCATATATATATATCTATATGCATATGGAAAAGAGATAGATAGATATAGATAGATAGATAGATAGATAGAGAGATAGAGAGAGAGAGAGAGAGAGAGAGAGAGAAACTCATACTTACGATACGTAAAGAGGATATCTCTCTCTCTTTCTCTCTTTCTTTCTCTTAGATATTACAAAATATATCTATCTCTTTCTGTCTCACTCTATCGATGAACAACATTCTATCGATGAAAAACTATATATTATATATATATATATATATATATATATATATATATATATATATAATATACTGAATATATTACATTAGATATTTTTAAAAAAGACAGAGATAAAGATAAAAATAGATAGATAGATAAAGAAAGAGAAAGAAAGAGTATGTATATCATTGTATCAAGATTTAACAAAAAATCTTGAAGGATTCGATCGCACGCATCTTTTTAGCTTCTCGTTGCGGCTCTTGTAAGATTTCTTCTTCCTCTTCTTCTTCCTCTTCTTCTTCTTCTTCTTCTTCCTCCTCTTCTTTTTCTCCTTTTTAGTAGAAGGAAAAGAGAAGGTTACTTTGCACTGCTTGCTTGTAGTAGAGACAGGACGTCATGGAACGTGGGTGGTCCTTCTTGCCCCACTTTCGCTTACGCATGCACGAGCACGTGCGTCGTTCCTTTGCCTCGAGTCCTTATTCTTCTTCTTCTTCTTCTTCTTCTTCTTCTTCTTCATCTTTCTTTCTCCTCCTTCTTCATGTTCTTCATCTTCTTTCCTTCTCCTCCTCTTTCTTTTTATTATCATTATTCGTATTTTTAATCTTTCTTCCTTCTCCTTCTTCTTCTCCATCTTACACTTCTTCTTATTCGTGTTCTTCATCTTTATTTCCTTCTTCTCCTCCTTTTTCTTGTTCTTCTTCTTATTCGTGTTCTTCATCTTCCTTTCTTTTTCTTATTCTTATTCGTGTTTTTCAGCTTTCTTCCTTCAACCATTTCTTCTTATTTTTATTCACATTTTTCAACTTCCTTTCTTATTCTTATTCTTATTCTTATTCTTATTCGTGTTATTCATCTTACTTTCTTCTCCTTCTCCTTCTTATTCTTTTTATTCATATTTTTCACTTTCCTACTTCCTTCCTTTATTATTCGCATCTCTTTTCTTCATCTTCTTAATTTTATTCTTATTCTTATTCTTCATTTTTCTTCCTCTCCTTTCTACATTTTCTTTTTCGTCTTCTTCGTTTCCCTTCTTTCCTTTTTATTCGTCTACTTCATTGTCCTTTCTCTTCGTCCTCCTGCTTCTTCTTCGTTTTCTTCTTCGTGCTCTTCATCTTCCTATCTTCTTCTTTTTCTTCTTCTTTATCTTTTTCTTCTTCTTTTTTCTTTTCTTCGACGGTAGCAATGGCGACGTACGTACATGAAATGCCCACGTTTTATACATACTTACCATGGACGTATACCTATTATCACAATTCACTTCTCATTTCTCATTTCAAAGAGAAATATTTAATACAGTGTACGCCTGCTATCTTTTGTTTCCCCACGTACTTTTATCCTTTACTTTTTTTTTCCTTTTTTTTTTACTTATACCTAAAATTTCCCTCCCTCTTCCATTTTTTCTCGAGACGGTTTTTATTTTATTTTTTTTTTTGTTTTCTTCTTTTTCCTCTTTTTATCCTTTTATCATGCGTGTTGTTGTCGTATCTTCGAGGAGTGTCAAGGTGATATTTAATACAGAGGGTACAAGAAGTCTCCTGTTTTCAACATATTTTTTTTTTTCTTTCTATTTTTACCTTTATTTTCATTCTTTTCTTTTCTGCTTTTTTTTCTTCCTTCTTTCGTTTTAGTTTATTATATCTTCTCTTTGTGGTGGTCTTGAACTTCTTTTTTTGTTTCTTTTTACGCGTGTTATCGTATCTTCGAGGAATGTCAGGATGATATTTAATACAGAGGGTGCAAGAGGTCTTTTGTTTTCTGCATATATTTTTTTTATGTTCTTTTTTTTTTACTCATGATACCATAACCTTTTTTTTGCAGGGTTTACAATCCTTTTTTTTTTCTTTTTTTTTCTTATAACGCGTGTCATATTTAAGGAAGTCAGAGGAGATATTTAATACAGAGGATGCGAACGGTCTTTTGTTTTCTTATTTATCGCAAATTTTCTTTTATAAGGCTTTTCAAATTGGAAATAATCCAAAATTTATTTATTTTGAATTCAAAAATAACGATCGCATTTAAGGATGCTTCGTATCAATATATTATCATTAACATACTTCATTCGTACTAATCCGAGTTATTTAACGTTCTACATTTACGTACATATATATAGATATTATGTGCATGTATATATAATACAAACGAAATGGTTACGTATTTGTAAATACGCATTCAATTTACAATTAATTAAATTTGTCAGAGAATGAAATTCGTAAAGTATCGTAAAAGTGTCGTGCGCGAGTATAAGCGGATTAAAAATTTCTTTTTAATCAATTCTCAAGTGTCGGCCAACGCGAATCAAACACGTAAAATGATATATAATTAGAATTTGAAATCTCTATGCTCACTATTTTTCTTTTTCTCTCTCTCTCTTTTTTTTTTTTTTATTAGCGATATATTTCGATCGGTCAAACTTTTATTCTGCTTTAAATCTTAACAGTGATAAATCA